>NC_079504.1:73290336-73524027 GCF_030052815.1 Hevea brasiliensis
ATTCAATGACACAAGTTCTCAGTATATTCTTAAGGGTTTATCACATATTACAGGTTATTATTATCATTTCATTTCATTATTTACAGAAACTCAATGAGTTTCAAAATTTACCTGAATCACTTGTTTCGACTGTCCATCCGTCTGAGGATGATAAGTCGTACTGATATCTCTAAGCTTATAGCAATTACTGTGGTACAGGTAATTCACATTAATATAACTGAGTCACTGACTTTAGCTACCTTACAAGTGTAGTCGTTTGATAGGCTAATTCTGAAGTTTTAAATTTCTGACTAAAATTTTCACATTTATTTCCAGTAATAGTACTCTATTCGGGTGCAACTATATCAATTTATAGATTACTTACAAATATCCTTAATTTATTGTACCACGAGGAAGCACATAGCTCTACACAATAATCCCGTGTCAGTGCTGTAATCTGCAGCTTATAATACAAACATCGAGAACATTATATAGTCACTACGTTATAACCTCATGGGCTAGGTTTTCTAACATCTTATCTTTCTCGAATCCACTAATATCCTAAATCGATTTGATTATAATATCCATTAATAATTACTAACAGTAACATCTTTGCCTTTATCTAGAGCAATTCTATTACTGTAACTTACTTTTAGGTCCTCTTGCCTTACATTAAGTAGGATCGCTAATTAGCTTTATAATTTATGGTATGTTAGAAAATACTTTTAGCTAACAATTCTTTCAAAATTAATGTCAATCATACTTGTTATTATAGTTTTGATCCTAAAAGACTAGTCACTAACGCATCAAAATTTATTCCCATGTAAAGGAATAGCAACAGAACATATAATTCTAACACTAACACACAACTAAGTAGTGCTGGGATCAAATAATAACTAATTGTTTCCTTTAAAAATTAAGAACTTACCAGCAGCTACATCCGAAATTTCTGCTCTTTCTCCTTGGCGCATAGTGGACGCTCTGACTGGTGCGCTATTATATTCAGGTTGATTCACTGTGTTATAGTGGTGAGGAGTACCAACTCTATTTCTATCTCGACTCTGACTGATGGTCTGTGAACTCCGGAGAGCAGATCGAGGTGGTCTAGTACAATGTTTAGCAAAGTATCCAAGTTTTCCACAATTGTAGCAGGCTCCAGAGGCCCTTCTACAAATACTTCCATGTAGCTTACCACAACATGGCAGAAACGGGCAGAATAGGAACTTCTGGTTGTTCGACGACTAGATCTTGGTGTTCTCTGCCCTGATGATCTGCCTCTATCGTATCCCTGAGCTCGAGGTTCCTCAAATTCTTTTCTCTTCCTCAAATAACTGCTCGAGCTCTGACCCGTAGATTTCTCCCTCTTCTCTATTTCACACTGCCCTTGTGGGGGTTGGAGTGCACTCAGGCTTGGGTGTGATTATCAGCCATTTGTTGGAAGAAAGTGGCCATTTACTGGGCCATTTGTACAGTAATTTGTACTGGTAAAACTGGTACAGTCGGGCCTTCGACACTTTGTGGAGCTGGGGCCTCAACTTGTACTTCTGCCATCACGGACTGTTCTATTGTCTCATTCTTCTCTTCCATATCTTTTCATAGGATTTTCTATTCCTGTGTAACACCCCTAAGTTCGGTAGTGCATTCTACTGTTCCGGTGACCAGTGTTGTCTGGATAGCTAGGATGCCTAGAACTACAATTCGATATGAGTGAGAAGACATAAAATAATGAAATACAAGAAAAGAAAATACAAGAAAAACAAAGGAAAAATAATAGCAAAGAAATGTGATCAAGTAAAGCGAGCCGGGAATCCTAGCGATGGGTGACCGCACCTGGAAGACACGGCGTGGACCGTTGACTAGCTACTGGATCATGGAACCCTGGAAAATATTTTTAGGACTTAAATAGACCCTTATTGAAGAATCAATATCATTAGAAAGATCAAAGAAAAATTAAATAATTAGTACAAAGAAAAGTGAGAAATCGAAAAATAGACAAAACCCGGTATTACCGAAAAATTGGGAATGCAATCCGAACAGGGGCATTATGGTCATTTGACATCCTGAATCGTCTTTTGACCTAAATGTCCATTAAAAATAAATAATATTACACTTAGAAAATAAAATAAAAAATTAAATTGGGGGTACCTAATACAAATAACCAAAAATGGAGTGAAAAATGTGTAAATAACACATTTAGGCTTATTATATGATTAAATGGAGTGAGTGGGCCACTAAAGAAATAAATTAAACACAAAATGAGGCTGATGTAAGTCCACTATATCCAGCAGCAACTTCATCTTCTTCATTTATCATCCAAGCCGAATTGAAGGAGGAGAGAAAACCTCCATTTCCATTTTCATGAAAGCTCCATCAACCCCTCCATTTCAACTCCAATCTCTTAGGTTCCTTCATGAAAAATTGTCTACAAATCACAAGGAAGGGTTTGATACTAAAATCAAGAAGTTTGGTGAAGGTTTAACAAGTCCCAACCATAAGGTAAGTTCGCATTTTTAAAGATTTCTTTGTTAAACTTTGTGTACATGTTATGGGTGTTGGTTTTGTGAAGGAAATTTTTAAGTTTGAAGAGTTATTGAGATATCCATTTTTGGGCAGCCATGTATTCATGTATTGATGAAGTATTGGTACATATAATTGATGAGAATTATGTTGGTTATGGTGATTTAATATCCTAGTAAAATATTTCATATGTATAAGGTGATTTTTGCACTTGGATGAAAATTGATGATTGTACGACACTTTGGTATTGAGGAAGAATTTCGGCAGCTTGGGGATTCTTGAATAAATGTGTGTGTTCATGAAGGTGGTGGCAGAATATTGACATAGAAGTTTGATGGATATGTATATAGATTGATATTGTAAGATTTGTAATGGTTAGGTGTGTATGTGATTGTACTTAGAACTTGTAAATGTGAATTATATTTGCGGTGTTGAGGATAATTGTAATCTGCCCAAAGTAATGTTAATGTAAAGTGGAATATGTTTTTGGTAATGTACCAAAACAGATTTGGTAGGGAAGTAAACATATTTGCAAGGTAAGTGTGTGATTGATGTGTGTTTAAGCAAGGTAACTAAGGGCAGTGTACATTTTAGCCAATAAGTTTAAATGTGTAACCTCAATTGGTATGAGACCAATTGGATGTGGAACTAGGCACAAAATGTGCCAACTTTCATTGAGAAAACATACCAAAATTCTGCTTGCAAGGTGACCTAAGAAAATGACCAATTCGGATTAGGTACAATTAGGACCTGAAAAATGACCAATTGGGCAGCAGTGAGTGTTTAGGCCATAACTCACTCAAAACAGGTCCAATTGACCTGAAATTTTAACCATGAATAGTAAAGACCCATACCTACAAGTCTTATGAGGACATCAAAGCCCAGAAATGACCATAAGCAAGTCAAAAAGCTTGCACAAGTTCGGGTCCAAAAACTGGCCGAACCAGAGTTGACCAAATTGACCTAAAATGGACCTAAATTGATGCCATTTGACCAGCAATAGTATAATGACCATAACTCGGTCTACTTAACTCGGAATGACCTAAAATTTTGCCCTACGTGCAATAAGACATAGATCTACAAGTTTGTAGTTTTGACCGAAACCCGAAAACCTAGGGAACTAGGTCGTCCAGCTAGGTTAAACTAGTATCCCGAAATCCAGCAATTTGCAATGAAATGCAAGAAAACGCAATATACATAGAATTGAGTTTGGTAACACGTACCAAACCTAAAACCCTATCGAATGTGACATATTAATGACACTAAAACCTAATTTACCTAAAACGCATCGAGGGTCGGTATATTAGGTGATTAAGCAAATAAAGGTATTCAGTGAATTGTTTATCGAACATTATCGTTAGAGGCAAATTAATTTAGCATGAAACACTTCAAATTGTGTTTCTCGATTAACAAGGACTCAAGAAAAGGGAAAGAAATGCGAGTCAAGACCGGAGACAAATATCAGAGGTTTGTGCACAACAACTGTTTCTTTTGAATTATTTTCAATCGAAATAAATATTGACTATTTATATATTATTGTTTTAAATTGTGTAAATGAGTTTGATGGACACTTATTGATTGAAAAATATTGTGAATGGTTTGAAACTGTGAAAAATTGTTTGAATGACATTGATGGTTACTTATTGATTGAAAAGCATTGGAAATGGTTTGAAACCACAGCTATCATGTATATTGATCGTATTCCTCATTAGCTTGTCTAGTGGGACGAATTGAATTCCCTCTCTGGCTGAAGTGTTGAGGTGTGTGCTGTTGAGGAAGAATTGGATGAGTACTCAGCTTTTTGCTAGCTAGCTATGTTATTCCTCATTAGTCATCGACTTTTGGGACGAATTGAATACCTCATTAGCCATCGGCTTTTGGGACGAATTGAACTATGGATCATGATTAAGCTGTGTGTGATTTATTGATGTGTATTGTGAGATTGTGAAATGGATTTAAACTCTCATTGACATATACTGTCTTTTGAATTCAAACATGACCTGACTTACGAAAATCTATTGTGATATTGAGAAATGGAGTTTAAATTCTTATTGACAGTATTGTCTTGAATTTAACTATGGTTTTTAAGTATGCACTATTTATTTGAATTATGAATTGTGATTTAAATTTGTATTTAGTTAATGTTATGCACCACTGAGACATTGTCTCAGCGATACCTTTATTCTTTATCGCAGTAGACAGAGACAGACAAGAGCGTGACTAGGCTGCTAGTACCTCCAGCGAGAGATTTTTTGGGTATAACGAGTATACCGCTTTTTGCATTTTGTACTGTAATGTATGACCACTGTATGTACATATTGTTTTGGTTTGAGCAGTTGTAAATTCAAATTGTAACTTGTGGTTGTAAAATAATTATGAGTTATTTTGACTTGTAAAAATTGTATTATATTTCCTATATCTCAGCTTTTGAAAAATCACTGTGGATTTGAGTTGAGAAATATGTTGTATTGAGAAAAATGTTAGAGTTGAGATTTGGAAAATAATTGAAGTGCTTTTCTGAGTTTTACAAGAACTGTTTTATCCAAAATACAGATGGCACTCTGCCAAAATTTTTACTGAAACTCCAAATAATTCAAATGTGTTAATTCTATCACTTCAGTTCAAAAAGGTTTTTAACACCTGTAAATAGTGCTCACCACTGTAAAAAAAGTAAGAAAAGTTTTTAAAATCCCTTGTAGTGTATTTAATGGATTATCAGTAGACGAAGTTGGTAATTCATTAGGTATACTACAGGATCATGTTATGCCTTACAGAGGGGTAGGGTGTAACATCCTGTACAACCAACATAAGGAGATTCCTCTCCATTAGTTCATATTTATGATGTAAATGTACTATATGTATCAAACATTTGAGCAGTTGTAGTTACCGACAAAAAGATTTCAAATTCACAGTTTAAAATTTACTTTAAAACTATGGCTCTGATACCACAAAACATGTCACACCCTACTCCCCTATAAGATGTAACATGATCCCGTAGTATACCTAATGAATTACCGTACTTCTCCTATCGATAATCCATTAAATATACTAAAAGAGATTTTAAAACAATTTTCAAAAAATTTAAGTCATAGATTAAAATTTGGTGTTATAAAATTTTTTTTTTTCAAAATTTCGGCAAAGTGTCGGCTGTATTTTGAGAAAACAGTTCTTCAATCCTGCAAAAGAAAATGCTCCCAATATGTTTTCTCAAATATAACTCCAATAAACTTTATTTCAATTCACAATTCAATTCTCAATAAACAATCAATTCATTTTCAAACTAATCTCATCATGAAGAAATATTTCATTGATCATAAGACTCAAAATTTATATTACAAAACTATTCAAGTAAATAAAATCTCAAATTTACATTTACAATAATTTATATTTAATTACATACCAAAATGTTTTACAAGAGTTTTTATACAACTGCTCAAATAATTTACATACATATGATTACATGCATAAATCAAAACCTATGTACATGGGTATACCTATAATATACCTGGAGCGAATCTGAAAGTGTCTTCAAAGAAACTTACTCACTGCTCTATGCTCTTCTTACCTGCGACAGCATACAAAGCTATCGTTGAGTGGTGAACTCAGTGGTGCACAACTATAATTTAAAACATAGTACAATATACATTGATAAAATTTACAGTAAATAATTTAGAAATTTGAATACTCATCAAATTCTAAAACTCAAAATATTCATTGCCAATAATGTGAATCATTTGTATAAAATGACTTTGATCACGAAATTCAATTTATCAAATCATAACTAACCATTTAGGTAATTCCAACAAAATCAATTATACATAAATCATAATTGAAATCACAATTCTTTACCATTCAAAAGCCATTCTGTATCTCAAAAACCATGCTGTATCTCAAAAATCATTCTTTATCTCACTAACTATGCAAGACTAATCCAAAAGGGCCATATTCGATGTGATTCTAACTCCCTATGGTCGGGGAGGTCGAATCAGATTCTAACTCCCTATGGTCAGGGAGGTCGAATCATCGTGCACAGTACCATCACAATAATGAATCTTCCGCAAGGGCCATAACGATAAAAAAAAAACTTAGATCTAACCTCAAATCAGAGGAAAATCTAAGCCTGTGCACGTACCATGGTAATCAAAACACAACTAACTCCATTGTCTTCTCAACAAATGAGAGAGACGGGTAATAACCTAGTCAAGCATCTATAGTGAGATATAAAACAATATCACAATAGTAAGCATAAATCACAATATAATTCGATTCAAATTCAATTCCAATATCCAATAATTTTTATGTTCATCACAATTTAAATCATAAATTTGCATTTTCCATGAAAATTACCATCACAATTCAAAACAAGTTCTATCACAATTTTCCAAAACATAATTTGTTCAATCTATAACAATGCTTAATACTTGTGGAAATACCATTTCACAAAGCTAAATTCATACATACTATAACAAATTTCAATAATCATTGAATTAAATCTAATGCTTGTTAAACATAATACATAAGAAAAATATGTCATTTAATCATATGAAATATTCAAACAAAATCAGTTAAAAACTAGTTGTGCACAAACCTCTGATAACTGCCTCTTGGCTCTGACTCAGTGTTTCCTTCCCCTTCCCTAAGTCTTTGCTAACTGAGAAATACAATTTGAAGTGTTTCAGTACTTATTTAAACTGTCTCTAAGAATAAATTTCAATAATTAATTTATCGAATTCTATTATTTCCTTAGTCAACCTAATATGTCGACCCTCGATGCATTCTAGGTAAATTAGGTTTTAATGTTACTAATATGTCACATTCAATAGTCTTTTAGGGTTGGTACATGTTACCAAATTCATTTCCATGTATCTTGCATTTTCTTGCAATTTGCTGGATTCTGGGATACTAGTTTGACCTAGCAGGACGACCTAGTTCTCTCGGTTTTCGGGTTTCGGTCAAAACTACAAACTTGTACATCTATGTCTTATTGCACGTGGGGCAAAATTTCAGGTCATTCTGAGTTATGTATCCAAGTTATGGTCATTTTACTATTGCTGGTCAAAATGCATCAAAATTGGTCACTTTAGGTCATTTTAGGTCAATTTTGGTTCGGCCAGTTTTTGGACCCGAACTTATGCAAGCTGTTTGACTTACTTATGGTCATTTATGAGCTTTGGTGTCTTCATAAGACTTGTAGATATGGGTCTTAACTATTCATGGTCAAAATTTCAGGTCAATTGGACTTGTTTTGAGTGAGTTATGGCCTAAATACTAACTACTGCCCAAATGGTCAATTTTCAGGCCTTTATTGCACTTAATCCGAATTTGGTCATTTTTCAAGCTACCTTGCAAGAAGAATTTTGGCAAGCTTCCTTCATGAAAGTTGGCACATTTTGTGCCTAGTTTCACCTCCAATTGGTTTAATACCAATTGGAGCCACACACTAAAGGTTCTAAGCCCAAAACTCAAACTGCCTTATTGCATTTCCTTTATACACATCAAAGACCACTTTTAACACTTACCAAACTCAACATTCAAGCCAATTCTGGTTTGTACCATAACCTAAACATAGTTCACAACATATTATAGGTCATTTTGGCATCTTACAATTACATTCAACATACACCATAAGGTGTAGAATTTGTTAAACTCATTTACAACAATTCAATCACCTAACCATAACACTTTTACATTTCCAACTTCACACCATCACACACATACCCAAACTGCCATAACAACCAACACAATTCAACATTAATATTCCATAATCCAAACATGAAATAACATCCTTATGGTTCACCAAACCAGGCTTCCATTTCATGCATTACATTCTCATAATTTCCAAGCATTCAAATTTCAATACACATTCACATATACTAAGTATACATCACCCAAATGATTTCCTACACACATAAACATTTAATCAATGCTTTAATCCACCATTTACAAGCAAAAATAAACTGTCTTCAAGGTGTTTCCATGGCTGCCAAAAGTACACATCCCCATTCAACATCAAACCTCTAAAATTTCTCCATAAATCAAACACCCATAACATCCTTACAAACTTTAACAAAGCAACAATCAAAAATACAAACTTATCTCTTTGGAAATTCTTCAAAATCTCTCCAAAACTTGGTTTTCTTGTTGCCTATCTACTGCCCATGTTGTGTAGAACAACTTTAGTGAAGGAATCAAGTAGAAAAGGTGAATTAATCAAGGTTGCATGGAGGTCCTTCCATGGCCAACAATGGTGGTTTGTGTGGATGCTTGAATTTGGCAAAGTGAGGATTTGAGGAAGAAATAATGCTGCAGATTGTGAGTGGGACCAATTCTATTTTTTTTATGCTTAAGATATCCCATAGTGGTCCATTAAGTGATTAAAGAATTGAAGTTAATGTTTGACTTTCATTTATTCCACATTAAACCCATAATTTTTCTTATTCATACAACACATAATATTTCTTTTTTTTTGGCATTTTCAAACTTTATTACCATTTATTTTTAATGGACATTTAGGTTAAAAGACAACTCGGGATGTCAAATGACCACAATGCCCTTGTTCGGGTTGTATTCCCGATTTTTCCAGTAACACCGGGTTTTGTCTGTTTTTCGATTTCTCACTTTTCTTTGTACTAATTAATTAATTTTTCTTTGATAGTTTTAATGGCATTTATACTTCAATTGATGTCTCTATAAGTCTTAAAAATGTTTTCCAGGGTTCCCCGCAATCCAGGGCTAGTCAACGGTCCACACTGTGACTTCCCGGTGCGGTCACCCATCGCTAGGGTTCTCGGCTCGCTTAACTTGGTTACATTTCTTTGCTATTATTTTTCCTTTGTTTTTCTTGTATTTTCTTTTCTTGTATTTCATTATTTTATGTCTCCTCACTCATATCGAAGTGTAATTCTAGGCATCCTAGCTGTCCGGACAACACTGGTCACTGGAACAGTAGAACGCACTACCGAACATAGGGGTGTTACAGAAAATCTTTTTAATAAAGAACTGGAATTAAAAGAGAACATAATATTCATAGCAAATGGAGTTTGACATAAACCATGACTCCAGCTTGAGTTGGGATTTTGTAACAGAGAGATTCCAGTGCATGGTAACATATGATTATAGGTTCATTTAAGGTAAATCTTATTACTAATTGGGTGGCCATGGCATGCTATGCTGGGTGTTAACCATGGTCTATGAGGTGCATAAAATGATTTAGAGAAATCATTTATGGTAAGAAAGAGTTCTGATGATATCAAGAGTTGATATCATATCTCATTGCCAATTAGTGATGAGCCTAGTAAGTCACACACATACACAAGTTATCACCAAATTAAATATGATTTAATTAATTAATTAAAGATTTTAATTGTTTAATTGAATGTAACACCCCCGTTTGTATAGCCTGGTATATTTCACTGTTCTGGTGACCGGTGTCGGTCAGGATAATTAAGGGGATTAGAACCATACTTAAGACAACTAAATAAGTCATAAACACAAATAATTAGTAATGTCCAATTAGTTAAGTATAAATAAGAAAAACAGAACATAAGAAGTTAAACGAGCCAAGAGTCACAGCGATGGGTGACCTTCTTGGGAAGGACTGCGAAGTCGTTTTAAACTCAAATTTGAATCAGAAATGTGACGCTGCGATCCTTAGGACAATTACGAACACAGTGGAAAAGAGAAAATCACAAAAAGGAACTGTTAAGCCAGTCAAATAATTAGGCCAGGGAGCCGAAAGAAATATTGGATTATTTGCAAACCAGGAAGAACCGGCGAGGGACAATTTGGTCAATTGACCCTAAGAGCTGACTCCTGACCTAATTGTCAAATAAAATCGGTGAAAATAAAATTTCAAAATCAAGAATTAAATTAAAGAACTAATAGAAAAATAAATAGAAAAAAAAGAAAAGAGAATGGAAAAGTCAAAAGGTGATGACAACATGCATGACCTCATGCATGATGCCATAAAGAATAAAATTAAGTTATTTACTTGTTTGGATTTTTGGTCTTTCATAAGACTAAAAACAAAGAAAAGAAAAAAAAATTAAAATCATCTCATTTCTTCTTCTTCTTGGACGTCCCATATCTCTCTCCCCTCACCACCATGTGCAACCACCATTGATAAATGCATCAAGCTTCCATAACTTGATTTTAGCCTTTCAAAATAAACCCTAAACCCTAAAAAGCTTCCAATCTACACTAGAAAAGAAGATTGAGGGAGAAGAAGAAAGAAGAAAGTGAAAGAATTGGTGGATTGTAAATTAAAGAATTAAGGTTAGTGTTTTTCTTCATTTTCTCTTTGAATCTATGTTTAAGTAGTTAAGTTATACTTGGAAATATGCTTAAATGAAAAGAAAATTGGTTGAGGGACTAAACTGATTTTCGGCTAGCTTGGTTATGAGGATGATTTGCATGAATTGAATGGTTTGAAAGGGGTATATAAACCTTAGTTAGTTGAATGATTATGGTTAAAGGCATGGAATCAAGTAAATGCAAAAATTAGTGTGAATTAGGGTTTGGACATTAGGGTTTAGGGACCAAAAATGTGAAGAAGTGCTAAATGATGTCTTTGACATAGTTTAAGGAGAGAAATGGTCATTTGTGACCTGATTAAGTGTGTTAGAAGTGTTTGAATCAAAGCCAAATTCAGATTGGGTATGCACCATGACCAAAAGTCAACTTTAAGGGACCAAAAATGGAATTTTACAAGTCCAATTGGTATGAGACCAATTGGGAATGAAAATAGCCACTAAATGACACAATTTTCATTTAGGAAGCATGCCCAAAAAGTGACTAAAACCTAGTGAACAAATTGACCAAAGTTGAGAAATCACAATCTGCCTCTGCACAAACTGACCAAATGAACAGTGTTTGTTCATTTGGTCATAACTCGAGCTGGGCAGGTCAAAATGACCTAAACGTTTACCAGTGGTTAGGTGGAATATAGACCTAAAACTTTCATGAAGAACACCAACCCAAATTATGCCATTAACCCAATCAAATTACTGAGCAAAGTTGGTGACCTGAACCTGTAGAACTGCAGATTTACCATATGAACAGTAAAGTTTCAATGGCTATAACTCTCTCTAGAAAACTCTGATTTAGGTGATTCTTGAACTGATGGAAACCTAAGACATAGTAGAACATTTCATATGAACAAAATTAGACCAAATTATGGACTTAACTTGATCAAATTGCTGAATGAAGTTGGATCAATAAATCTGCAGAACCAAATTCTGTAGCATGAATAGTAACCATAATTTGAGTATAACTTGAGCTACAAAACTTCAATTGGGGTGATTCAAAAAGGAGAATAAACTTAAGACATTAGGGAACATTTTCTATGAAGAAAGTTTTGCGAAATTCCAACAGTAAAGTGACCAATGGAACAATGCAACTTAGGACTCCAAAACTGAAAATTGGCAATTTTACCTAAAACACCTAAGTTTTGAGAAAACAACCAAAACCAACAAATTTAGTGACCAAAATGTGGTATGCGGGTGAAGTTGGAACTCCCATACCTATTAAGCTTTAGAAAGTCAATAATTTGACTTGAATAGTGTAGTGAATAGTAACCCGAAATACAAAAATTTCAAGAATGTCGAGTTTAACACGTTAGAGCTAGGTAAAAGTGAAGTTAAATTTATTTTTGGATTTATGCTAAGTTATGGTACTGAAACACTATAAAATTGTGTGTTTCAGTTGAAAAGAATACCAGGAAAGAACCCGAGGAACCAAGTCAAGGCCAAGAGGCGACTCGCTTGAGGTTTGTGCACAACATCACTATGCTTTAAAATTCATTGATAAAGTGAATGAAATATGTATTTTACATTTGCTTTGAATTGTTGAAAATTTATTTGTGACATTATTTATGATGTTTTGACTTAAATTGTTGAAAGTTATTATGTATATTTGAAATGACAATGTTTAGCAGATTGTTAAGATAAGTTTTGAAACCACAGTGTCATGACCATATATTTGAACACCTCACTAGCACGACTAGTGGGGGTAATTAGTTTCGAATTTTGATTCCTTCTCTAGAGAAATGTTGAGGTGTGCCAGTAGAAAAGGATGTGAATGGATATCCATATATTTGAGCTAGCTAGCCTTGTTATGTGATTTCTCTTTAGCCTCTAGCTACTGAGATTCTATTTGTTTCGAATAGCATGATCTAACTGTGGGTTTTATGAAATGTGATTTGATACTTCAAAATGAAATTGTTTGGGATTAAAATCTCATAATTCATGTTTTGTGTTTAATGCTCATGTTGAGTCAAATTTTTGAATAAATGTGATTTATATTTTGCATAAAGATTATTTTAGTATGTTGTGCACCACTGAGTCCTAGTACTCAGTGATAGCTTCTATTGCTGTCGCAGATACAGAGACTAGAGGAGCAGCAGACTGAGCTGCTAAGGATTAAAGATCATTCAGCTTGAAGTTATCGGGTATAATTTATACCCTAATTGTAAATATTTCTTTAGATGTATGTATTGCATATAAAAGTATGGACATGTAAATGGGTCTTGAGCAGCTTGTACAAAATTTGTATGAAGTTTATAATAAAGTTTAGTTTGTATTTCTTTTGATGTAAATTTTGTAAGGATGTATATAAACTATTTTGTCTCAAATGAAATATAAGTGGAACTATTTTATTTAATTTGAATGAAATGTATTGCTAGTATTTTGAGGATTATTGAATTTTGAACTTGACAAATTGATTGAAATGATTATGGAGTTGTTGAAATGGATTGAGTTTGATTATGAAATTGAAGTAGTTGTTGAGGAAAATTTTTAGAAGTGCTTTTTACAGGTATTTGAAGAACTGTTTTCTCAAAATACAGACAGAACTCTGCCAAAATTTTTATAAAATTTACGAAAAAATAAAATGGACCAAAAATATTAACTAGATTTACTTTTAATCATATGTTTTAAATACCTATTAGAAAATGCTCACCACTTCTCAAAAGTAAAAAAATTGTTTTAAAATCCCTTGTAGGGTACTTAATGAGTTATCGGTAGGTGAAGTTCGGTAGTTCATTAGGTATTCTACGGGATCATGTTATGCCTTACAGAGGGGTAAGGTGTGAAATTAAATAGGTTTGGTTTACAATTAGATTGCAAAGTCCCTAACATGACTTGAAACCAAATATAGATTATTGGATGTATAGTATAAGTTAAATTTATATTTAAAGTGTTTAAATATGAATTTAATTAATGAGAAATTAATTAATAAAGATTAATTAATTGATTTATATTTGATATAAATTGATTAGAAGAAGAGAAATAATTATTTTGGATTGAGAACTCAAAATTAAGACACATGGGCATTTTGGTTATTTCACAGGGTGACATATGGCACCATGAGATGGTGACACATGGAATTACACATAAGCTTTCCAAATGTCTTTTAATCATGTAAGATGATTAAAATTAAGATTAATTATAGGTTTGACACTTGGCACAATGTGATTGGGTCAATTAAACCTAGAACCAATCAAAGGGTGACATGTGGCAAGGGTTTAATGTGTTGACCTAGCTATATAAGTGTTGTTATGATAAGAAAAAATATAACCAGCAGCCACTCCCCCTTTGTCACGCCATTTTGAGGCTCTCCATCTCTTCTTCTTTATCTCTCATTAATTCAAAGAGATTAGCCATCAATCTCTTGAATTAAAAATACTAGAAATCGTTTCTAGTGTCCTGTTTACATCTTTGATCTCTTAAAAGGTAGAACTTGATTTTCTAAATAATAGAAAAAGCTTTAGAAGCTATTCAAGGGCTGTCATAGGTGTTCTTGGTGTTGACAAGCTAGAGGGATATCCTGAAGACGAATCTCAAAGGCGCAAATACACTGCAGTGCATCAAGAGGTTGGTGTGTTTGTTCTTGATTTAATCTAGGGTTCTAAAATTAATCTGATTAATTTTAAAATCTTAAATAGCAAATACAGATCCAAAAACATATTAAAAGAGTTTTAATATATTGTTTATCATTGAAATCAAATAGATAAAAATAAATCTTGCATGATGCATGTGACCCAAGGTGAAAATTTTTGAATTCAATGGTATAAACTTGTGTTTATCACGCTTCTGCTCCTTCAATTTTAATATATGTAACTATATGTACATGTATAAACTAGGCTTGAGCAATTGTATAGATTTTGTAATAATATTATTTTGGATTTTCTAATGTAAATTTTGGGTTGATGAATGTAAATTGATTTTTTTTAATGGAATATGAATGAAGTTATTTAGTATTATTTTTGAAGACAATTGAATTGAGAATTGTTTTGAATTATGAAGTTGAGAGAAATGATGTTGATTTGTGTTGTGGTAGTGGTTGATTTTGATGAAATGAATTATTGAAAGTGTTTTACAGGTGTTTGATGAACTATTTTTCCCAAATATAGATGGCACTCTGCAGAAATTTTTCCAAAATTTGTGTAAAAATAAAAATGGAAAAAAAAATTTAATTAGTTTTTAGACTTCAATTAAATGTTTTTAATGCCTGCTAGAAATACTCACCGCTTTCAAAAAGTAAGAAAATTATTTTAAAATCCCTTATAGTGTATTTAATGGGTTATCAGTAGACAGAGATGGTAATTTATTAGGTATACTATGTGATCATATTATGTCTTACAGAGGGGTAAGGTGTGACAGTGGTCCCCCAGAGGAATAAGTTTTTTTTAGAATCTCTAGCAAAATTAGCATGCCCATGATAGGAAGTAGCATACAAGAAACACAGAAATCACAAAAAGACTTTTGAGACCTAGTCATCTCAATTTTTTCAAATCATGAAATAGATATTTTTTAGTAAGTCCTTAGACGTTGTTTAGGGCGCACGACATAGTTGTGTAAGGCATAGAAAAACATGCATCAACATGTCATATGTAGGTGAGTAAGGCATAGAAGAACATGCATCAGCACAGTTTTAAGTGTTGAACTACGAGGGGGTCTGATTCTTCCTTAGGATAGCAAGGGGGATACGTAAGTAGTTTAGGAGTGCGATCCTAAATATGAACTCACAACATTTCATAACAGATATTTTTTTATAAGTCCTTAGATGTTGTTTAGGGCATATGGCATAGTAGTGTAAAACGCAGAAGAACACGCATCAACATGTCACCTGTAGGTGTGTAAGGCGTAGAAGAACATGCATCACCACAGTTTTAAGTGTCGAACTATGAGTGGGTCTGATTCTTCCTCAGGATAGTGAGGAGGATACATAGGTAGTTTGGAACTGTGGTCCTAAATATGAATCCACAACATTTCAAATCACACAGTTGCCATTGTCATGAGACTGTAGCTAGTCTCATGATGCAAAGTGTATCGATAGAGCAAGATGCACTTGATTATTAAATGACACAGTTATCATGGTTATGAGACCGTAGCTACTCTCATAACATAGAGTATGTCAACGGAGAAGATGTGCTCGATTCTTATAGCCAATGTTTCATAATTATTAGAAGATTGAGTTTCACTTTGATGAAACTTGAATAATGCTTTCACATTGATTTCAACTTTTGCCAAAGTAGGGGGCAAACTGTAAACCCTTATTTTGTGATGTGTATGTGCATTGAGGCTGTGGAAAACCCGATGATGAAAAATTATATGACTGTAAGATGTAATTAGAGGCATGGAACTAAATTATTAATTTTGTGGCATGATCTTGAAAAAAATAATAATAATATGTTTTTTTGGGAAATGAATTTAATTAAATTTAAATAAAATTTTGTTTTGTTTAAATTTAATATGGGTGGTTTTTAAATGTACCTAATTAAGCTTAATTGGGGGCCATAGGCCTAAGAAAGCCTAGTTAGGAATTTTAAATAGAACCCATTTAATTTATTTTTTGAAAATTAAAATAAGAAAATATATTTTTATCTATCCCTCTCCCATACAAACTCTCTCTCCCCCTTTAGCTCCACTCTCTTCCTCACTCCCTGTTGGTGCCACCACCTTTCCCTCTCTTTTTATTAGTTGGAACACCTCACCCATATCCTAATTTCACCCAAATTCCTCAATACTAGTTCTTTAGTTATTTGAATTTTATCATACTAGGACTTCAAATCCTACGACACCTCTTCCTCACTCCCTATTGGTGCCTTCCCCTGCCCCTTTCCCTCTCTTCCTATTGGTTAAAACACCTCATCATATCTTAGTTTCACCCAAATTCTGCAATCCTAGTTGTTTAAGTTATCTGAACTTTATTACCCTAAGACTCTAAGCCCTATCACACTTTTCTCCCAAAACCCCATAAATACCCTATTGGAGAAGGGAAGATAGGAGGAGGAGGAGGAGAAGAAAAAAAAATTAAAGAGAGAAATAGTCAAAATTTCTTTTAGTTCTTCTTTTAGTTCTTCTTTCTTTCTTGTGATATTTCTTGAAGGTTAGTTCTTTTATTTTCTTTTCAAGATCTATGTCATGTAATGTTTTAATTCTATGTTCCTTGTTTTTAATTTATTTTGTATGTTCATATAAATCATGTAATCATGTTTAATTTGAGGGGATAAACAACTCTGCACATGTTCAGTTTTCTGTTTCTCATATTTTTTATTATTTTTTGTTATTTTATGAATCTGTAAAAAATTTGAAAAAACTATATTCATATTCTACACAAAATTTTATTAATTTTAGGCTCAAGAATCACTAAAAAAGCTTTAATATTTTGTAAGTTATGGCTATTTTAAGTTAGGATTCTTGTAAAATCCGATTTGCAGGATACCCGACTTGTGGAGCCCATATCTCTCTTGTTTCTTAATATTTTTGTGTAAATCTGGATTCTAAAATTAAGTTTGGAATCTTGTGAATCTTTTTCAATTAGTTTCGCAATCATATCTGTTATGGTTGGTGAGTTATGGAATTTACAAAAAAGTAGTGCGATTCTGTTAGGAAAATTTATGATTTGTGCAGATTATTTGGCTAGGGTTTTGATTAATCTATGAATTTTATGATGTTGTATGTGTTAGTAGTATGCCCTAGAGCATATCATTTAGTATGTATCTTGTACATATTTTTATTAATAAAAGGCATTTCCACTTTTCTGTTTACATAATATATTTATGTGTAATAGAAAAGGTCCATTGATATTTTGTTAGAAATATTATTCTTAAGTTGTTAAGAATATGAGTGACAATATTTCTAGCACGAAGTATCATAAATAGGTTCACAATCGAGGATACTTCATAATAAGGACATGACTTATCTAGAAAGATTGTATTTATGTTTGTTCCCAAGTTATTTATATGAGATATAAATAAGATGGAATGGTGAGTCTCATGCCATATAACAAACATGATAGGCACTTATAAATGATAAGTAGGCCGAACCAGTGACACTTATGACAAGCACATGGAGTTTACTCTTGTCATGTTTTGTCATAAATTCATATCAGTGCATATAATCTTTAGACCTGAGATAGCACAGTTATCTTGTATATAGGTAGTTTGAGTTTGATACTGCTTTCATACTTGTACTGTGTATGGGTATATGGGCATGTGTTGGCTCCTACTAGTTATATATGGAGGTAGGTATTGATCAAGATGGAATCTGTTCCTCTAAGTAAATAGAGATAAAATCCTATGTTCATTTAATTGTTCTTGATGTTTCAAGTTCTTGGCCAGGACAGATAGATTTATTGTAAAAGAGTTTCTGATGAGAAAATCTTTTTAATCAAGAACTGGAATTAAAAGAGAACATAATATTCATAGCAAATGGAGTTTGACATAAACCATGACTCCAGCTTGAGTTGGGATTTTGTAACAGAGAGATTCTAGTGCATGGTTACATATGATTATAGGTTCATTTAAGGTAAACCTTATTACTAATTGGGTGGCCATGGCATGCTATGCTAGGTGTTAACCATGGTCTATGAGGTTCATAAAATGATTTAGAGAAATCATTTATGGTAAGAAAGAGTTCTGATGATATTAAGAGTTGATATCATGTCTCATTGCCAATTAGTGATGAGCCTAGTAAGTCACACACATACACAAGTTATCACCTAATTAAATATGATTTAATTAATTAATTAAAGAGTTTAATTGATTAATTAAATAGGTTTGGTTTGCAATTAGTTTGCAAAGTCCCTAACATGACTTGAAACCAAATCTAGATTATTGGATGTATAATATAAGTTAAATTTATATTTAAAGTGTTTAAATATGAATTTAATTAATGAGAAATTAATTAATAGAGATTAATTAATTAATTTATATTTGATATAAATTAATTAGAAGAAGAAAAATAATTATTTTGGGTTGAGAACTCAAAATTAAGACACATGAGCATTTTGGTCATTTTGCAGTGTGATACGTGGCACCATGAGATGGTGACACATGGCATAACACATAAGCTTGCCAAATGTTTTTTTAATCATGTAACATGATTAAAATCATGATTACATATAGGTTTGACACTTGGCACAATGTGATTGGGTCACTTAAACCTAGAGCTAATCAAAGGGTGACATGTGGCAAGGGTTTAATGTGTTAACCTAGCTATTTAAGTGTTGTTATGAGAAAATAAAATACAACCAGCAGCCACACTCCTTGGTCACGCCATTTTGCAGCCCTCCCTCTATTCTTCTTCATCTCTCATCAATTCAAAGAGATTAGCCATCAATCTCTTGAATTAAGAACACTAGAAATTGTTTCTAGTGTCTGTTTATCTCTAATCTCTTAAAAGCGAACTTGAATTTCTAATTGATAGAAAAGGCTTTAGAAGCTGTTCAAGGGCTGCCATAGGTGTTCTTGGTGTGGACAAGCTAGAGGGACAACATCTGGTGTCATGTAGATGAATCTCATAGGCGCAGACACGCTGCAGTGCATCAAGAGGTTAGTGTAATCGTTCTTGATTTAATCTAGGGTTCTAAAATTAATCTGATTAATTTTAAAGAGTGATGTATGTGGTCTATTTAAAGAAATGGCTAGAGGGGGTTTTCATTATTTTATTACCTTTACTGATAATAAATCAAGGTTTGGGTATTTGTATTTGATGAAATACAAACATGAATCTTTTGAAAAGTTCAAAGAATTTAAATCTGAAGTAGAAAATCAAACAGGAAAGAATATTAAAACTCTTCGATCAGATCGTGGAGGTGAATATTTGAGTACTGAATTTGATGAATACTTGAGAGAGCATGGCATTGTTTCTCAGCTGAATCCTCCAGAGCCATACGGTGAATGGTGTATCTGAAAGGAGAAATCGTACCCTATTGGATATGGTACGTAGTATGATGAGCTATACTGATATGCCAATCTTCTTTTGGGGATTTGCATTAGAATCAGCTTTGTATATTCTGAATAGGATTCCATCAAAATCAGTTTCTTCCACACCTTATGAGATATGGCATGGAAGAACACCAAGTCTTAAACATGTTAAGATTTGGGGTTGTCCAGCTTATATCAAAAAGCTGAACACTGATAAATTGGAGACCAGATCAGAAAAAGGTCAATTTGTTGGATATCCAAAAGATAGTTTTGGATATTATTTTAATTGCCTACTTCACAAAAGGTTGTGATAAGTAGAGATGCCACATTTCTTGAACAACAGTTTGTTTAAGAAGGAGGCAAAGGAAGGCAAATAGAGTTAGAATTGAAGAATTCTGACCTACCAACAGATCAGATGGATATAGATCCATCTAGTCAACCAATACCCGTTGATGAAACATCTACAGCTGTTCCTCGTAGAACAACCAGGGTATCTCACCCACCAGTGAGATATGGTTTTCTTCATGAAGAAGAACAAGAGTTGTCTACTCATGAAGAAGTAGATCATGGAGATGATCCACTTACCTATGAAGAAGCTATATCAGATATAGACTCTTCAAAATGGATTGATGCTATGAAATCTGAGATTGATTCCATGTATAAGAATCAAGTTTGGGATGTTGTTGACCCACCTGAAGGTATTATACCTATAGGGAACAAATGGGTTTTCAAGAAGAAAATTGGTTCTGATGGAAAGGTAGAGACCTATAAGGCAAGGCTAGTAGCGAAAGGGTTTTGCCAAAGGCAAGGAATCGACTATGAGGAGACTTTCTCGCCTATTGCCATGCTTAAATCAATTAGGATTTTATTAGCAATAGCTGCATACTATGATTATGAGATTTGGCAGATGGATGTCAAAAGCGACTTTTCTCAATGGATACATTGAAGAAAACATTTTCATGGAACAACCTAGGGGATTTGAATCCCAAGATGGTTCCAAGGTATGCAAGCTAAAGCGATCCATTTATGGGTTGAAACAAGCTTCGAGAAGTTGGAACATCCATTTTGATGAAGCCATTAAATCCTTTGGTTTTATCAAAAATGAGGATGAGCCATGTGTATATAAGAAGGTTAGTGACAGTGCTATCACTTTCCTTGTCTTATATGTGGATGACATACTGTTGATGGGTAATGACACAGGTATGTTGACGACTATAAAGGTATGGTTGTCAAATACATTCTCCATGAAAGACTTAGGGGAGGCAACCTATATTCTTGGAATTCGCATCTATAGAGATAGAGCGAAAAGAATAATTAGTTTATCCCAAAGTCTATACTTGGAAAAGGTGTTAAAGAGGTTTAACATACTTGATTCCAAGAGAGGATTGTTACCAGTGAGACATGGTATCCATCTTTCTAAAGAGATGTCTCCGAAGACACCTGAAGAAAGAGATAAGATGGCCAGGATTCCATATGCTTCGGCTATTGGAAGTTTAATGTATGCAATGTTGTGTACTAGGCCGGATATCGCATATGCTATTAGTTTGACTAGCAGGTATCAATCTAATCCAGGTTTGGAACACTGGATAGCTGTCAAGAATATTCTTAAGTACTTGAGAAGAACTAAGGATTTATTCTTGATTTATGGAGATGGAGACTTGCAATTGGATGGTTATACTGATTCTGATTTCCAATCAGATATCGATGATAGAAAGTCTACCTCTGGATATGTGTTCATTTGTAATGGAGGTGCAGTCAGTTGGAAGAGTTCCAAGCGAGCACATTGCAGATTCCACTACAGAGGCTAAGTATATTCTTTGCATCGAGATCTTTGCAAAGGAAGCTGTTTGGATAAAGAAGTTCATGATAGAACTTACAGTAGTTCCTTCCATTGAGTCAGCAGTTCCACTACACTGTGACAATAATGGAGCAGTCATACAGGCTAAGGAACCAAGGTCTCACCAGAAATCCATACACATAGAAAGGTGCTACCACATTATCAGAGAAATAGTTGGGCGAGGCGATGTAGCCATGCAAAAAATAGCATCAGCTGAAAATCCAGCTGATCCATTCACTAAGCCTATGTCACAGACTCAGTTAGACCGACATCTTGAGAAGATAGGTCTAAGATATTGTAATGAATGGCTCTAGTGCTAGTGGGAGATTATTAGTAGTATGCCCTAGAGCATATCATTTAGTATGTATCTTGTACATATTTTTATTAATAAAAGGCATTTCCACTTTTCTGTTTACATAATATATTTCTGTGTAATAGAAAAGGTCCATTGATATTTTGTTAGAAATATTATTCTTAAGTTGTTAAGAATATGAGTGACAATATTTCTAGCACAAAGTATCATAAATAGGTTCACAATCGAGGATACTTCATGATAAGTACATGACTTATCCAGAAATATTGTATTCATGTTTGTTCCCAAGTTATTTATATGAGATATAAATAAGATGGAATGGTGAGTCTCATGCAATATAACAAACATGATAGGCACTTATAAATGATAAGTAAGTCGAACCAGTGACACTTATGACAAACACATGGAGTTTACTCTTGTCAATGTTTTGTCATAAATTCATATCAGTGCATATAATCTTTAGACCTGAGATAGCATAGTTATCTTGTATATAGGTAGTTTGAGTTTGATACTGCTTTCATACTTGTACTGTGTATGGGTATATGGGCATGTGTTGGCTCCTACTAGTTATGTATGGAGGTAGGTGTTGATCAAGATGGAATCTGTTCCTCTAAGTAAATAGAGATAAAATCCTATGTTCATTTAATTGTTCTTGATGTTTCAAGTTCTTGGCCAGGACAGATAGATTTATTCAGAAAAGAGTTTCTGATGAGAAAATCTTTTTAATCAAGAATTGGAATTAAAAGAGAACATAATATTCATAGCAAATGGAGTTTGACATAAACCATGACTCCAGCTTGAGTTGGGATTTTGTAACAGAGAGATTCTAGTGCATGGTAACATATGATTATAGGTTCATTTAAGGTAAACCTTATTACTAATTGGGTGGCCATGGCATGCTATGCTAGGTGTTAACCATGGTCTATGAGGTTCTTAAAATGATTTAGAGAAATCATTTATGGTAAGAAAGAGTTCTGATGATATTAAGAGTTGATATCATGTCTCATTGCCAATTAGTGATGAGCCTAGTAAGTCACACACATACACAAGTTATCACCTAATTAAATATGATTTAATTAATTAATTAAAGAGTTTAATTGATTAATTAAATAGGTTTGGCTTGCAATTAGTTTGCAAAGTCCCTAGCATGACTTGAAACCAAATCTAGATTATTGGATGTATAATATAAGTTAAATTTATATTTAAAGTGTTTAAATATGAATTTCATTAATGAGAAATTAATTAATAGAGATTAATTAATTAATTTATATTTGATATAAATTAATTAAAAGAAGAAAAATAATTATTTTGGGTTGAGAACTCAAAATTAAGACACAGGGGCATTTTGGTCATTTTGCAGTGTGACACGTGGCACCATGAGATGGTGACACATGGCATAACGCATAAGCTTGCCAAATGTTTTTTTAATCATGTAAGATGATTAAAATCAAGATTACATATAGGTTTGACACTTGGCACAATGTGATTGGGTCACTTAAACCTAGAGCTAATCAAAGGGTGACATGTGGTAAGGGTTTAATGTGTTAACCTAGCTATTTAAGTGTTGTTATGAGAAAATAAAATACAACCAGCAGCCACACTCCTTGGTCACGCCATTTTGCAGCCCTCCCTCTATTCTTCTTCATCTCTCGTCAATTCAAAGAGATTAGCCATCAATCTCTTGAATTAAGAACACTAGAAATTGTTTCTAGTGTCCTGTTTACATCTCTAATCTCTTAAAAGGCAGAACTTGAATTTCTAATTAATAAAAAAGGCTTTAGAAGCTGTTCAAGGGCTGCCATAGGTGTTCTTGGTGTGGACAAGCTAGAGGGACAACATCCGTGTCCTCAAGACGAATCTCAAAGCGCGGACACCTGCGATTGCATCAAGAGGTTAGTGTAATCGTTCTTGATTTAATCTAGGGTTCTAAAATTAATCTGATTAATTTTAAAATCTTAAATGGCAAATACAGATCCAAAAACATATTAAAAGAGTTTTAATATGTTGTTTATCATTGAAATCAAATAGATAAAAATAAATCTTGCATGATGCATGTGACCCTAGGTGAAAATTTTTGAATTCAATGGTATAAACTTGTATTTTTCACGCTTCCA
Organism: Hevea brasiliensis; assembly: GCF_030052815.1. Taxonomy (NCBI): domain Eukaryota; kingdom Viridiplantae; phylum Streptophyta; class Magnoliopsida; order Malpighiales; family Euphorbiaceae; genus Hevea; species Hevea brasiliensis. The sequence continues at coordinate 73,314,306 of NC_079504.1, forward strand.
TTCCTTCAGTATGGTGTTGGCTGCCTTCTTTAATTTTTTTCATGATTTTTAGATGTGTCTAACTATTTTTCAAAAATCAAATTTTTGCTACTGTCAATCTGCCAGAATCTGAGTATTGTATATTTATGTATGTTCTTATGTGTTCTTGAGTTCTAATTGATATTTGATTTATTTTTCTAAGTTCTCTTAATTCAAGAAGTGTTATGAAGTTTTTGCATCATGTTAGAAGACCTGGACCCTTAGGTAGTTATAACTAATTTGGAATTTTAATCCCTTAGGATATTAGAGTTAGAATCCAATATGAATTGTTATTAGTATTTTCTTATTTTCCTTAGTTTCTTTATTTTTATTACAAACAAAATTGGTAAGTAGCCCTGAGGTAAGTACCAAAGAGGGTATTTGCGTGGAGCTTACATGGAGCTAAACAGGAGTAAGCCAGGGATCTCATTGTCATACTAGAAGAGAATACCCTTTTTTAAGGGTAGCTTGCCTCAATGGCAACTGCAATTACTAATAAGTAAGTAATCCTAAATTTCTAGAATAACCATTGGTATGAAATTGTAGAAATAATAGAATTTTTATTTGATAAATTAAAATTAACTTTGTTTTTAATTTAACTAATTTTTGTATGTAATTAATTTAAATAAATACTTTGTAAGTTAAACTAACATTGGCATATAAAATAAATTTAATTTAATACTTGGTAATTATAAAATAAATTTGCATATTAGAAATCTTTTAGGTTGTGATTATTTGGGCCTTATGTGATATTAGAATAAATTACATATGTACATAATTAATTTAGTTTAATTATCCTTAAGGTAACTTGTTAAAAAGTTAATTAATTAGGTTAAATAGAAACTTAGGGTTATTTGAAATTGAATTTGTTTGTAAATTAAATTCTCAATAATAAATTAATTTTAGTCATCTGGTAAATATCATTTAAATAATTAGCAACCCCATAGATATGAATTACTTGTGCATGAAAATTGTTTGTAAATAACAACCCTTTTGTGAATTACTCACATGTGTAGGATTAGAATTGCATTTTTAGGATAAAGTTTAATAAAGGAATAATAAACAAGGCTTCTAGAAACATTAGCAAAGGACTGGCACTCGAATTAATGAGGTTAGACTAGGCATAAGGGGTGCCTAACACTTTCCCCTTACGTACCCACTATCCCGAACCTAGACATTGGGCTATGGTAATGACGGTTGTGGAAACTCTGTAAGGAGTAAGTTGCCATCCATGACCCTTGGAAGAAATACTGAATATGTCCCGGTTATTACCCAGGTGATGACTTCTCTCTATTTATGCCTTTGTGGCATAAATCCTTAGTACCGTGATAGAGTTATGAGAATACGGTACTTACCAGTGGTTTGATTCTATTAGGATTGTATGAAGTGCATGTCTAGGAAATGTTGTCTAAGGAGGTGGTACTTAAGTGAGACCATTATGACTCAAACATCTTTCCTGGGCATTATCCAGAACATTTTATAAAATTCTAGTGGATGATATTTTGCCTCACGCCCCCTATCGTTCTACACCCATGAATCTAGAGCCTAAGCTCTGATACCAACTTTGTCATAACCCTGTAACATCCTCACTTTAGCTAATCCGTACAGTTTACTGTTTCGGTGACCAGTGTCGATCCGGACAGCTAGAACGTCCGAAAAAATATTTAAACTAAAGTGAGGAACCATAATTAACTCAAATATTAATAAGAAAAATTTAGGAAAAATTTTAGAAATAAAATATAACTAAGTTAAATGAGCCGGTGCTCTAGTGATGGGTAACCTAGTGAGAAGTTGCGGTTCTCGCAACTAGGAGCCCTAGACCCAGAGAAGGGTCATTGAGGTTCTTATGGCATTAGAATGCCAAGGAAATGCTTAGAAAAATTTTTCAATCGGTACAGACAATTTTAGCCCGTTAAGCCAAACGGAGGGCATTTTGGTTATTTTGTCTTCAGAGATAATTTTTGGCCAACTTGTCCAGTTAAATAAATAATTTATATAACATAAAATATGAATAAATGTTTTTAAAAATTTAATTGCAATTAAATAGACAAGAAAAAGAGAGAAAATGAAAGAAAATGGACTTATGACATCATAATGATGTCATTAAAGGTCTCCCAACCAATACAATGTTGACACATGGCATAACTTTATTTAAAAGAGACAAAATGGTCTGAAAATTGAAAAAAAAATCGAAACTTCATCTTCTTCTTTCTTCTTTGTCGTGAACCTCCACCATAGGTACCCATTTGCAAGCTTTTCAAAGCTTAATTTTACTAACTTCTACCCAATAAAACCCTAACCTAGCAATACAAAAAAGTGTTCTTACACCTTGGAAATTCTTTTGGGAGCAAAAAGAAAAGGAAAGAAAGAAAACCTAGCAAGTGCGAAACTTCACTCCATTGAGGTTAGTGACCTAACCTTAGTTTTTACCTTAATTTCATGTTAAGGACCATGTATGAGTATGAATTACAAAGGAAATTTGTTAAATACTACTTGTATGTCATCCCTTATTTTTGCAACCATGGTTAGGGTTTGATTGTGATGAGTTTAATGAAGTTAAAAGGTTATTATGGCTGCCCTTAATATGCATCTTGTAAGTGGATTGAAGAAATGCATTGATAATGCATGAATTGTAATGTGTGAGTTAGGGTTTGGGGTGAAAAATGAGACCTTGAACATGTGATGATGAAAGTAGGTTTTAATGGTCAATTAGTGACCATTTGGTTCTGTTTGAATCAAAAATGGAGTGAATTGTGTAGTGGGATTTGGGCTTGGTGGCGCTGCCCTTGGTGACCTGCAGGACTAGTCATGAGTCCAGCAGGTTTGGGCAGCTATAACTTGAATCGTAGAGGTTCAATTAGTGCAAGGCTAATTGTACATGAAACTAGACACATAATGGCACAACTTTGGTGAAGAAACCATACCCATAAATCCAAACCAAGTGGACCAAAAGCTTGCCCTAATCCGGGTGACCTACATTCTGCCTGGGCAAAATGACTAAATGAATAGTATTTGTTCATTTGGCCATAACTTAGTGTAGAAAGGTCCAATTGACCTGAAATTTTACCAGCAACAATCTGAGATATAGATCTACAACTTTCATGAAGAAACCTAACCAAAATTATGAGTAGAACATATTCAAAAAGTGAGTTGCAGTCACTATTCCTAACACTGTAGATTTGGTCAGTTCAGAAATTTTGGAAAAACTTCAATCCGGCCAGTTGTGGTTTTTGGGCCATAACTTGAGCTACAAAACTCCAAATGGAGTGATTCAAAAAAGCAAATGCAACTAGACAAAATAAGGAATAACTTTAATGTTGATCATTTTGCCAAATTCCCATTGCAAAAATAACCAATGGAATAGTAAAGACAAAGCATAAAAACTGAAAATTCTACCCAATTAACATTAAGCTTAGAATGGTATTGGCAACCAATACCAACAAATTTTGAATGCAAAATGTGGTATGTTGGGAGTATTAAAACCAATGTATCTATTGTCTATCCAAAATTCAATATTTTAGCTGACTAATAAAATGGATAGTAACATTAAAACTTGAAATTCAACAATTGTGAAATTTAAAAGCGTAATATGCCCTAGTATACCTAACAAGATTGGTTTGGATAGCTTGGCATGCCAATAGGGTTCTGTTAGCAGTACTGCATATGGCTTCATGCCATTCTGTGTTTTATGGCTTCCCATGCCATTCTATGACATAATAGCCTTTGGCTATATTATTTGAGTTGTACACTTGGGTTTTATCCCTGATAATGATTACAGCTTATTACCTGTTCTGTTGCACACTGGGAGACACTATGTGACCGATGGTGTGATGGTCTGAGGTACTTAGTACCCAGTGCCAGTTTACCCATTTATCCAGTCTAGTTAACTAATATGGGTTACTTGAGCAATGATAATAAATCTTACCAAATTTTAATCGAATAATACTGTAAATAATATAAAAAATTAAGTCTACAAAAAATGTAAACACACATTCTGCATATTCATTTTATTTTATTTTATTTTATATTGTCACCACTAAGCAGAATTGCTTAGCGCGTCGCTTTTGTCACGCGCAGGTACTGGAGACCTAGCTGGTGAGCCCAGCAAATGTCAGACCGGGTGAGCCTTCAGATTTGCATCCGGAGTCCCGAGTCACCTCACACCTGCAGTGCATATGGTAAGACATTAGGATTGTGGGGTAGCATTTTGCATTTTGTATTTTATATTAGTTTGGATTGTAACTATCAATTCTCAAAATTATGTAATGGTGTAAATTTATGAAATTTCATGTTATTGAAATTTTCTATATATTATGTTGTAAAATGAAATGTTGAGAAATATTTATGAATATACTTCCAGTGATGGTGTGAATAGAAAACAAAATTTCTGAAAATAGTATTGTGATTTTGAGATTGAGTTGAGATATGTGTGGATAATGGAGTTTGGATTTGGAAATTGTATTGGAAGTGTTTTTAACAGGTTCAGAGGAACTGTTTTTCCAATTTACAGCCAACACTCTGCTGGATTTTCTATAAAAATTACAGAAAAATTTAGATTTATCAAAAATTGTAAACAAATGAATTAAAAGGGATAAATTGTAATAGAAATATGAATTGGTGCTCTGGCACACTGAGTGACATATCTTGCTCAGCTACACTATAGAAGGGTAAGGGGTGTCACAAATCCGATCCCACGAGCCGGACTAACACTAAGACTTGGGTTAGCATAAGGCCTCCAAAGTCCCTAGTAAGCCTAACTGTTCTAGCCCAACCGTAAAACCCATACTCTAAGTTCCATTTCAAGAAATCAACCAGACAAAGTCCAGCCATAACCTGGACTATCTAATGGGGAGCTTTTAGCTCACCCGACCTATAATTAAAGAATACATAAAATTGGGGAGCTCAACTCACCCTCATAATCTTTAATCAATCATATAATCAAATGGAAACTCAACTCCCTCATCCTCAAAACAATCCATCTCATACATTCAATATATCCATAAAAATTAAGTTACTAGTTTCTAAAGAAAATAGATCATTACAGTTCCACAAATTAAAAATAACTCTAGCACATGCGGAGTTCTAAATTTTAAATCAAAAAAATGAAATACAAGGAACGGCTAATGATAAACCTACGAGAAAGGAAGTATGTTATTCTGAAAATGAAACCCTCCTGTAGCCTGGAAAAATATGGTGAACAGGAGTGAATGTTCGACTCGTAAAGTAAGATATTGATTTTAAATATAATTTCTATAACTATCTAGGGCTAATGTTTCCCTAAGGATGAAATGTAACATACAACATCAAAGACAATCAAATTCATACAATATTCACACGAAGAATAATTTGGAGCACTCACTCACCCATGTGTCACATCACTAAAATATATATAAAGGAGCTGATCTCTTACACAGCTCTCTTGATTCCAACCTCTGTTTGCGAGATCAACTCAAGTTGGACTTTCTCTTAATAATCCAAATGCGAGGGTCATCGAGATCAACTCAAAGCCGTACTCACCATGACTTACCAACAAAAGGAATAGGCTCCAAGCAAGACTAGCTCAAGCTGATCTTCCCGTCCTACCCATATCTAGTGCCATACCTCACGTCCGCCGACTCACGTACACATCTCCAAATTAGCCTAAGGCAACACCCACATCAATTTCATCAAATAATAATGCAACACAAAGCATGCCTATAATAACTATATACATATAATTATAAGTGAATACATGAGCATGCCTTGCATGTATAATAATATTAAAATTATAAATAAAATTAATATCTACTCACAGTATACCGTGAATCACTATGGCAACTGAGTGGAAGAGGATAGCTAACCCTGATTACCTAAATAATTATATTATAAAGTTATTAGAATTAACTTAAAATAAGACTTTAAAGAGTCAAAAGATAGTCCAACTTATGCCAGAAATCTAGTAGAGTTTTTCCTACACCCAGAACCTACCCTGTCACATCTTACCTTTACATAAGATATGACATGCTCCCGTAATATGCCTAATGAATTACCGAAACACCCTCTACCGATAATCCATTAAACATATTACAAGGGATTTAACGATTTCAAATTCAATTTTGAATTAAAATTGTTGATAAAAGGTTTAATAGTTATTCTAAGATTTAAGAAAAATACCTTAAAATTAATTAAGAAAGAAATAAGCATTTTTAAAACTTAAAGAAATTTGATGAAAATTCGGCGAAGTGGCAGCTAAAAATTCAACTACCCAAAAATTTTAAACCTATTAAACAAAACCTATAGCAATAAATGTATATCACCAATCCGTCAAATCATCATTTCATCAAATGCTTTTCTTCATTCATAATCAAAAGAAACATATTCTTACAAATTTATATTCATTTGATTTTAATAAAATAATATTACATCTCTTTTGTGTAACTGCTCAAAAATTTCTTATATACATATAGTCATTTTTTACATCAAAAACAAAATAAAAAAGGATAACCTAAAAGTATACCCTGCTTGCCAAAAAAGTATGACTTTTATTATGCTCACTCAGTTGTCTTTTCTTTTCCTCTACTTGTGACAGCATAAAAACTATCGCTGAGTAGAAAGACTCAGTGGTACACAACCATCCATGTATAATACTAATGTAAATCATAAAATGTCAAACCATAACAAAGAATTTAATATGTTCAAAATTTCATGAAACATGAAAACAATAATAATCTTCTCAATTAACAACAAATCATTTATTTTCAATAACACATTTGTTATAACATTTAAAAATTACTAGTGTTGCCAACATCTTACAGTTTAAGTAATGACACAAAATTTTCGATCAATGTCGTGTTGTACACTATGACAAAGCTATTCCCTCTCTAATTTACCAGTTGAGGTTGAAATCAGATGGGTCTACTCATATTTGCTAGCTAGCTTTACTTCCCTCATTAGTTTCGGCTAAATGGGGTTCAGGGAAGATAATGTAACCAATCTCAACCCCATAAGTAATGGAGGAACATATCCAATCTCAACCTCATAAAATGAGAGAAGTAATCAAAGTTTATCATGCCAACTATGGTTTTAAAACAATTTCCATTCAAATAAATGAACATTTCAAATCATCACAAATCATCGCATATGGTTGGCAACACATCAATTTCATAAACACTTCTAAATCACATACATTCGACCACTCCCATGCTACAATAGAATAAATGGCCAAACATCTGTCTTTTCAACATAATAATGAATTCCTTTCAATATTAAAAATATTCTTAAAACAATGTAAATAATTCTTAAATACAAAGGAAATTCATATTTAAGCTTAAAGAAAATCTATTCTTTGCATTTGCAAATTTAAAACATAAGAAAATTAGTGTTGTGCACAAACTTTATCTTAATATCCTTTCTTTGTCCTATTTCTCCCTTTACTTCAAACTTCTCTTCTCCACTGAAACATATGATTTCAAAAGCTTTAATACTCATTCTAAATTCCACTAATAGCTAACCAATTGAATTCCTAGTGAAATTCCTAAGATAACTACACATTCTAACTATTTTAGATACAGGACAGAATTTGAACATGTTTTTAGAACTAAATTTTAGTCTAGTTCCAGACATAATTTGTTAAATTGGTCTTCAAAAAAGTTGTTCCTCTATGTCTTAGCTTTAATTATCATTTTGAATCACTTAATTTGGAGGTCTAGGTCATTGGTTATGGCCAAAATACCAAGTACTGTTCCTTGATGCCTTACCCTGAGATTTTAGGTTTTCCATATTTTTACCTGAAAATTACACTCAATATCCAAGCACTTTATATTTAGAATTTGTACTAGGTCTCTAAAGCAAAGTTTTAGACCTTTGTCTTAAATTTCCAAATAATTTATAGCACCTCAATTGGAGATATACAAAGGAAGATATTGTGACACCCCTTACCCGTGTATAGTATACCCAAGTAAGTAATGCCACACGGTGTACCGGCACACTCTAATATACCTTAATTAATTTATATCATGCTTTTTGGATATAATTTATGAAACATACTTTATTTAAGCCATTTAGCAAAATTTTTATTTATTTGAGGTTCCGGAAATTTTATAGAAAATCCGGCGGAGTACCGGCTAAAAATGGAGAAAATAGTTCTTCGAAACCTGTTAAAAACACTTCCAATAACAAATTCATTCATTCTCAACTCCAATATCATCACTAAACTCAATATCAAGATCTCAACAATTTTTCAATTTCAGGTCTCAACAACCTTTTCATTTCTAAAACATCCCTTTCTCAGGGTTCTCATATATAAACAACAATTAAATACTCAAATTACTTCCATACATAACCATAAATCTTTATTATTTACATGAACCTCAAAATACATTACATAAATTCCAAATACATATGAGAAAATAAAAATTAATTACAAAATGACAAAATGACATCTAGTGTCCTACCAATGCACTGCAGGTGACGAGGTGACACGGACACTGTGCAGAACTGCAGGATGGACTCACCAAGTTTGCGGTTTACTGGGCTCACGATCTGTATCTCCAGTACCTACGCGTGGCAAAAGCAACGCGCTAAGCAATAATGCTTAGTGGTGCAATAATAAAATAAAAGAAAATAGCAAGAAAACAAATATATAGTGAATGTGTATGATTCATTTGTTTAGTATGGTTATATATACATTAATTCAGTAACTTTGTTCACTTTCATTCATTTGGTTGCCCAAGTAACCTACACTAGACGACTGGACTGGATAACGGGTAAACTGGCACTGGGTATCTAGTACCTCGGGCCGTCACACCATCGGTCACATATGCATCTCCCGGTGTGCAACAGAACAGCTACCAAGCTGTAAATAATTTCAGGCACAAGGCCAAATCTCAATGCAAAGTCAGAATGGCTAAAAGCCATGAAATCACAGAACGGCATATTGCCATGTGCAGTACTGCTAACTGAACCCTATTGGCATGCCAAACTATCCAAACCAATCTTGTTAGGTATACTAGGGCATTTGAAACTTTTAAATTCTTCAATTTGTGCATTTCAAGTTTTGGTGTCACTATTCACCTCATTGGTCAACAAAAATGTTGACTTTTGGATAGAAAATAGGTGTATTGGTTTTAACACCCCAAACATACCACATTTTGTATTTAAAACTTGTTGGAATTGATTGCCATTTCCATTTCTAACTTAAAACCAAGAGGGCAGAAAATTTCAGTTTTGGAGCCTAAGTTTATCGCTCTATTACACCTTTATTACAGTAGAAATTTGAAGAAATGGCAAACATGAAAGTTGTTCCTTATTTTGTCTAGTTGAATTTCCTTTTTTGAATCACTCCATTTGGAGTTTTGTAACTCCAGATATGGCCCAAAAACCCAAGCTGGCCGGATTGCCAATCTGCAGAAATTACCATATCTACTGATAACATGAGCAGTGGATCGCCACTGCCATTTGGGTTAGGTTCTGGCCATAATTTGGGGTAGGTTTCTTCATGAAAGTTGTTTTTCTATGTCTTAACTTGTTGCTGTAAATATTTCAGGTCAATTGACCAAATCTACAGTGAGTTATGGCTAAATGAACAGATTTGGTCAATTCTGCAGGGGCTGTTGCAGTGTGTCCGGATTGGGGCCAAGTTTTGGTCCTCTTGCTTTGGTCTTTTGGGCATGGTTTCTTCAGCAAAAATGTGCCATTATAAGCCTAGTTTCATGTCCAATTGGCCAAAAATCAATTGGACCTACACAGCCAAAGTTATGGCTGTGCAAGTGGACTGAAATTTCAGTCACTCTGCTGAACTAAGAAGGCAGCCTACACATTCACTTGGCTATACTATTTTTCAGTCCAATTCATGGTCAACATACCTAAAATGGTCACTAATTGACCCTTATAATGTTCTTTCACAATTTCATAAGCTAAATCCAAGTTTCACTTCTCAAAACCCTAATGTCCAATTTAAATTACCCATAAACCTCAATTAGCACACTAATTCAACATCCATGCATATTCATACCTTAAACATCATTTCTATCCATTCTAAATTCATTAAAACAATCAACCACATCCTTCCTTAGGGCTGCCAAAAATTGAAGATGCCCTAACACATATAATTTACTTCAAATTCTTACAATTTCTTAACTTAAAATGATGCTCTAACAAGGATTAAAGGAGTGAGAGTGAAAGGATAGCACTAACCTCACTTTAACCTCTTGTAGGGCAGATTTCTTCAAGCTAAAACTTCACTTTCCTTCTTCTTCTTGGCTGCCAAAAGCTTCCCCAAGTGATATGGTCAAGGTTTAATGAAAAGGGTTAGGGTTTAGTGGTGTAACAAGGTAGGAAATTAAGCTTGCTTGATTGAACATCAATAGAGGGAGGAAGAAGAGAAACTCACGTTTTTGGCTGAAGAGAAGGCAGCTGGTTTTTGGTCTTCCTTGGTCTTTATTTAGCTCTTTTATTAGTTAGTCAAATGGTTACTTAATGGTGATTGGTTGGCAATTTTAAATGACATCATCAAGATGTCATAAATGAGCTTTTCTTTGATTTTTCTTTTCTTTTCATCACTACTCAATTTCAATTTAATTTCTAGTAATGTTTATTCATATTTTATGTCATATTAATTATTTACTCAACTGGACAAGTCGGCCAAAAATCACCTCTGAAGGCGAAATGACCAAAATGCCCTCCGTTTGGCTTAACGGGTCAAAATTGTCTGCACTGGATTGAAAAATTTTTCTAGGTATTTTCTTGGCATTCTAATGCCATGGGAACCTCAATAACCCTTCTCTAGAGTCCCAAAAATTATTTTATAATTTTTCCCCCGGGTCTAGGGCTCCTCGTTGCGAGAACCGCAACTTCCCTCTGGTTACCCATCGCTAGGGCACCTACTGCTTAACTTGGTTGTATTTTATTTCAAAAATTTTTACTAAATTTTTCTTATTAATATTTGAGTTAATTATGATTCCCGACTTTAGTTTAAATATTTTTCCGACGTTTCTAGCTGTCCGACCGACACCGTCACCGAACAAGAGAATGTACGAGTTGGTACAGGAGGGTGTTACAACTCTTCCTCTAATTTAAATTTCGTCCTCGAATTTACCCGATGCAAACAGTTGAGGGAACCGTTGCCTCATCGTCTCTTCACTGTCCCAAGTTGCCTCCTCGGTGTTGTGGTGCCTCCAAAGCACTTTCACCAGTGGAATCTGCTTGTTCCTCAACTCTTTTACTTCCCGAGCTAGGATTCGTAGAGGTTCTTCTTCATATGTCAAATCCGGCTGTATTTCAATTTCTTCTCCGAGATGACATGTGAAGGATCCGAGCGGTATCTTCCGAGCATAGACACGTGGAACACATTGTGGATCTTGTCCACTCGTGGTAAAGCTAGCCTATAGGCCACTGGACCCACACGTTCAATGACTTCATATGGGCCAATGAACCTAGGGCTCAACTTACCTTTTCTTCCAAACCTCAACGCTTTCTTCCATGGTGACACCTTGAGGAACACTTTGTTGCCAACCACATATTCTATTTCTTTCTCTTCAGTGTCGGCATAAGATTTACTCGTCATCGAGGCAACCTTTAAGTTGGCTTTGATTGATTTTACCTTCTCCTCACTGTTTCACTGTGTCCGCCCTACCGATTTGTCTTCGCCAATTCAGTCCAAAGACACCTGAGTTCTACATTTTCTCCCATACAGTGCTTCATATGGGGCCATTTGAATGCTAGCTTGGTAGCTATTGTTGTATGCAAATTCTGCCAGTGGGAGATATCTGTCCCAACTTCCCTCAAACTCAATGACACAACTCCTCAGCATATCCTCAAGGACCTGACATATATTTCACGTTATTGTTATCATTTCAGTTCAATATGTGTATTTATCTAATTGGTTTCAATTGTTTACCTGGATTACTCTTTCAGATTGCCCATCCGTCTGAGGATGGAAAGCTGTGCTGAAATGGAGTTGTGTACCCAAGGACTCATGCAACTTCTTCCAAAATCTTGATGTAAACCTTGGGTCTCGATTAGATATGATGGAAAGTGGGATTCCATGCAGTCTAACTATCTCACTGATATACAATTCTGCTAACTTCTCCAGTGAGTAGTCAGTCCTAACTGGTAGAAAGTGTGCTGACTTGGTCAATCTATCCACTATTACCCACGCTGCATCATGTTTCTTCCGGGTGAGAGGTAGACCACTTACAAAATCTATGGTGACCGGATCCCATTTCCATTCAGGTATGCGTATAGGCTGTAGCAAACCCGATGGAACTTGATGTTCTGCCTTGACTTGCTGACATGTCAAGCATTTAGTTACATAGTCAGCTATGTCTTTCTTCATACCAGGCCACCAATACTGAAGCTTCAGATCATAGTACATCTTTGTACTTCCTGGGTGCATAGCATATACACTGGTGTGTGCCTCTTTTAGAATACTGGCCTTCAATTCCCCATTATCTGGTAAACATAGTCTTCCCTTGTAATACAGACACCCATCTGCTTTCACCTCATAGTCAGTTGCTTTTTCTTCTGAGATTTTGCTCATAACAGCCCTTAGCTTCTCATCTGCCTTTTGCCCATCTAAAATCTGCTGTAGCAGGTTTGGCCTCACTTGCAACTCAGCCAAAATAGCTCCATCTCGAATCAAAGATAGACGGGCATTCAATGATCTCAAAGCTGTGATGGACTTTCTGCTCAAAGCATCAGCAACTACATTTGCCTTCCCAGGATGGTAGTCAATTACACAGTCATAGTCCTTCAGGAACTCAATCCATCGCCTCTGTCTAAGGTTGAGCTCCTTCTGGGTTGGCAAGTATTTTAGGCTTTTGTGGTCCGTGTAAATGTAACATTTTTCACCATACAAGTAATGCCTCCATATCTTCAGTGCGAAGATAATTGCTGCAAGCTCTAGATCATGGGTAGGGTAGTTCTGTTCATGTGGCCTTAACTGCCTGGAAGCATAAGCGACCACCTTCCCCTCTTGCATCAATACACACCCTAACCCATTATGAGAGGCATCACTGTAGACCACAAAGTCCTTTCCTGACACTGGCTGTGTTAACACTGGTGCCTCTGTCAACATAGCCTTCAACTTCTCAAAACTGGTTTGACACTTGTCATTCCAGTCAAATCTAACATTCTTGTGTAACAACTTGGTCATTGGAGCAGCTATTAAAGAAAATCCCTTCACAAATCTCCTGTAATACCCAGCTAGCCCCAAGAAGCTTCTGACCTCAGTTGTATTCCTGGGAGGCTTCCATTCCATCACTGCTTCTATTTTCTTGGGATCCACCCTAATCCCATCAGCTGACACTATGTGTCTAAGGAATGCAATCTCATCCAACCAGAAGTCACACTTGGACAACTTAGCATACAGCTTCTTTTCTTTCAGGGTTTGTAGAACAATCCTCAAATGCTCATCATGTTCTTCCCTGGTCTTGGAATACACTAAAATATCATCAATAAAGACCACTACGAACCGATCTAGGTATGGATGGAAGATACAGTTCATAAGGTCCATGAATGCCGCTGGTGCATTAGTTAGGCCAAAGGGCATCACCAGAAACTTATAATGCCCATACCGGGTCCTGAATGCAGTCTTTGGCACATCTGCATCCTTCACCCTCAACTGATGATACCCTGATCTGAGATCAATCTTAGAAAATACTCCTGCTCCCTTCAACTGATCAAACAGATCATCAATTCTAGGCAACGGATATTTGTTCTTCACCGTCACTTTATTCAACTGCCGGTAATCAATGCATAGCCTCAAAGTCCCATCCTTCTTTTTCACAAACAAAGACCGAGCTCCCCATGGTGACACATCGGGCGTATGAACCCTTATCCAGAACTCTTGCAATCGAAGTTTTCAACTCCTCAATTCGTGGGTGCCATCCTATAAGGAGCAATGGAAATGGGTGTCAGATCTGGCAGTTGTCTCAATAGCAAATTCAACTTCCCTTTCGGTGGCAAACCAGTGCAACTCTTCGAAATACCTGAAATCTCTTTCTGTGTGTATGTCACCCAGGTTTGTCTTAGCCTGCCTAGTATCCAACACATCAGCTAGATATGCTTCACACCCTATTATCATCATTCTTCTTTCAACGTTGGCTGAGATGACATTGGACAACAAATCATCCTTTCCCCACAACGTGATCTCATTACCCTCTAATGTTTTTAGAGAAATTCTCTTCAATTTGCAATCAACTATTGCCTGATGACATGACAACCAGTCCATTCCCAAAATCACGTCAAACTCGTGGAAGGGTAACTCAATCAGGTCGGCCAAGAATTCATACTCCTGAATCCTTAACGGGCAACCCTTGTATACTTTGTTCACCACTACACTGTGGCCCAATGGATTAGTGACCAGAATGTCTTGGTCACTCTCCCCTATTAGTATCCCCTTTTTTACGGGTAAGTTGATGCAAATGTAGGAATGAGTGGATCCTGGATCCACCAATGCATGCACAGGTGTAGTGTAGAGGAAGAACGTACCCCTGATGACGTCCGGGGCATCTTGCTCCTCCTGAGCTCTCAGGGCATAATTCCTGGCAGGTGGTGCATTATCGGCCTCTCTTTGGTTCGAGATCTGAGCCTCTGCGATGGTCCCTCTGACCTCGGACTTGCAGTTTTCTACCCCTCGTGGTGCGGAGCGGTGCATGCGCTTGTGTTGGAGCAGCTGTAGTAGTTCTGCGTGGGCAGTTCCTCAGCTGATGCTCTGTTGACCCACACCTCAAGCAGGCACCAGTCACTCTCCAACACTCCCCCTTATGCCATTTCTGACAGTGTGGACACGCAGAAGATGCTGGGGCTGGTCCCCTGAATCCCATCCTCGAGAGCGCCTTGCGATGGTGTGGACTGACCTCTCCTAGGGGTGAACTGTGGCCTGGGCCCCTGAGACTGACCCTGACCTTGTGGCTAACCCGAACTCTGTGCAGGTGGACCTCTGAACTTCTTCCCAGGTGCAGGAGATGAGCTAGACTGACCCGGTCCCCTCTTCTGCTGTCTATCCCTTCTGGTCTGCTCACTGATTCTCACTTTTTCAACCCTTATAGCAGCTTCCACTAACTTGGTAAATTCTGTGATTCCCAGGGCAGTGAGCTGGATCTTGATGTTGTCATTTAGTCCCTCTTCAAATCTCTTACATCTTTCAGCTTCATTAGGGACTATCTCCCTTCCGTAGCGGCTTAATCGAACAAATTCCTTCTCATATTCGGCCACTGATAGCTGTCTCTGCCTCAGGTTAATAAACTCTCTACAGTACCCACATATTTCTTCTTGAATTCAGAGAGGAAGAAGTCCCAAGTTACAGCTTCTGGCTGCACTTCACTGGACACCGTGTCCCACCACTCATAAGCATCATCTTACAACAGAGATATGGCGGCCTCTAAATTTTGCTCTCTGGGGTGCAGTGGAGTTGTTTTAGAACTCTGCCTGTTCTGTTCAACCAATTCTCGGCTGCCACAGAATCATCTTCTCTCTTACCATAGAAATCCACTGCCCCAAACTTTCTTAACCTTTCCAGGTGTGATTTCTGCTGTGGAGCTAGTGGTGGTGGTGGTGCTGGCATTACCCCGGCCATTTGTCTAAAGAAGTCGGCCATTTGCTGAAACATGGCCTGTGGAGGCTGAGCAGGCTCTGCTTGAGCTGGCGGAGCAGATTCTCTCATGCCCCCAGTCTCAGCTACTGCAGGTGGAGCATGACTCTCCACTTCCTCCTCAACGGCTCTCTGAGATGAAGGGTCCATATCCTATTCAAAATAAGAAAGATAAACAGATCTGCGTTAGTGTCACCTCGACTCTTACAAATGCAATGCATGGTATGGACTCAATCTAGGCCCAGAAACGCCTAAACCGTGCTCTGATACCACTAAATGTGACACCCCTTACCCGTGTATAGTATACCCGAGTAAGTAATGCCACACGGTGTACCGGCACACTCTAATATACCTTAATTAATTTATATCATGCTTTTTGGATATAATTTATGAAACATACTTTATTTAAGCCATTTAGAAAAATTTTTATTTATTTGAGGTTCCGGAAATTTTATAGAAAATCCGGCGGAGTACCGGCTAAAAATGGAGAAAACAGTTCTTCGGAACCTGTTAAAAACACTTCCAATAACAAATTCATTCATTCTCAACTCCAATATCATCACTAAACTCAATATCAAGATCTCAACAATTTTTCAATTTCAGGTCTCAACAACCTTTTCATTTCTAAAACATCCCTTTCTCAGGGTTCTCATATATAAACAACAATTAAATACTCAAATTACTTCCATACATAACCATAAATCTTTATTATTTACATGAACCTCAAAATACATTACATAAATTCCAAATACATATGAGAAAATAAAAATTAATTACAAAATGACAAAATGACATCTAGTGTCCTACCAATGCACTGCAGGTGACGAGGTGACATGGACACTGTGCAGAACTGCAGGATGGACTCACCCAGTCTGCGGTCTACTGGGCTCACGATCTGTATCTCCAGTACTTACGCGTGGCAAAAGCAACGGGCTAAGCAATAATGCTTAGTGGTGCAATAATAAAATAAAAGAAAATAGCAAGAAAACAAATATATAGTGAATGTGTATGATTCATTTGTTTAGTATGGTTATATATATTAATTCAGTAACTTTGTTCACTTTCATTCATTTGGTTGCCCAAGTAACCTACACTAGACGACTGGACTGGATAACGGGTAAACTGGCACTGGGTATCTAGTACCTCGAGCCGTCACACCATCGGTCACATATGCATCTCCCGGTGTGCAACAGAACAGCTACCAAGCTGTAAATAATTTCAGGCACAAGGCCAAATCTCAATGCAAAGTCAGAATGGCTAAAAGCCATGAAATCACATAACGGCATATTGCCATGTGCAGTACTGCTAACTGAACCCTATTGGCATGCCAAACTATCCAAACCAATCTTGTTAGGTATACTAGGGCATTTGAAACTTTTAAATTCTTCAATTTGTGCATTTCAAGTTTTGGTGTCACTATTCACCTCATTGGTCAACAAAAATGTTGACTTTTGGATAGAAAATAGGTGTATTGGTTTTAACACCCCAAACATACCACATTTTGTATTTAAAACTTGTTGGAATTGATTGCCATTTCCATTTCTAACTTAAAACCAAGAGGGCAGAAAATTTCAGTTTTGGAGCCTAAGTTTACTGCTCCATTACACACTGTTACAGTGGAAATTTGAAGAAATGGCAAACATGAAAGTTGTTCCTTATTTTGTCTAGTTGAATTTCCTTTTTTGAATCACTCCATTTGGAGTTTTGTAGCTCCAGATATGGCCCAAAAACCCAAGCTGGCCGGATTGCCAATCTGCAGAAATTACCATATCTACAGTAACATGAATAGTGACTACCACTGCCATTTGGGTTAGGTTCTGGCCATAATTTGGGGTAGGTTTCTTCATGAAAGTTGTTTTTCTATGTCTTAACTTATTTCTGTAAAAATTTCAGGTCAATTGACCAAATCTACAGTGAGTTATGGCCAAATGAACAGTTACTGTTCATTTGGTCAATTCTGCAGGGGCTGTTGCAGTGTGTCCGGATTGGGGCCAAGTTTTGGTCCTCTTGCTTTGGTCTTTTGGGCATGGTTTCTTCAGCAAAAATGTGCCATTATAAGCCTAGTTTCATGTCCAATTGGCCAAAAATCAATTGGACCTATACATCCAAAGTTATGGCTGTGCAAGTGGACTGAAATTTCATCCTCTCTTTGCACTAAGAAGGCAGCCTACACATTCACTTGGCTATACTATTTTTCAGTCCAATTCATGGTCAACATACCTAAAATGGTCACTAATTGACCCTTATAATGTTCTTTCACAATTTCATAAGCTAAATCCAAGTTTCACTTCTCAAAACCCTAATGTCCAATTTAAATTACCCATAAACCTCAATTAGCACACTAATTCAACATCCATGCATATTCATACCTTAAACATCATTTCTATCCATTCTAAATTCATTAAAACAATCAACCACATCCTTCCTTAGGGCTGCCAAAAATTGAAGATGCCCTAACACATATAATTTACTTCAAATTCTTACAATTTCTTAACTTAAAATGATGCTCTAACAAGGATTAAAGGAGTGAGAGTGAAAGGATAGCACTAACCTCACTTTAACCTCTTGTAGGGCAGATTTCTTCAAGCTAAAACTTCACTTTCCTTCTTCTTCTTGGCTGCCAAAAGCTTCCCCAAGTGATATGGTCAAGGTTTAATGAAAGGGGTTAGGGTTTAGTGGTGTAACAAGGTAGGAAATTAAGCTTGCTTGATTGAACATCAATGGAGGGAGGAAGAAGAGAAACTCACGTTTTTGGCTGAAGAGAAGGCAGCTGGTTTTTGGTCTTCCTTGGTCTTTATTTAGCTCTTTTATTAGTTAGTCAAATGGTTACTTAATGGTGATTGGTTGGCAATTTTAAATGACATCATCAAGATGTCATAAATGAGCTTTTCTTTGATTTTTCTTTTCTTTTCATCACTACTCAATTTCAATTTAATTTCTAGTAATGTTTATTCATATTTTATGTCATATTAATTATTTACTCAACTGGACAAGTTAGCCAAAAATCACCTCTGAAGGCGAAATGACCAAAATGCCCTCCGTTTGGCTTAACGGGTCAAAATTGTCTCATCTGGATTGAAAAATTTTTCTAGGTATTTTCTTGGCATTCTAATGCCATGGGAACCTCAATAACCCTTCTCTAGAGTCCCAAAAATTATTTTATAATTTTTCCCCCCGGTCTAGGGCTCCTCGTTGCGAGAACCGCAACTTCCCTCTGGTTACCCATCGCTAGGGCACCGGCTCGTTTAACTTGGTTGTATTTTATTTCAAAAATTTTTTACTAAATTTTTCTTATTAATATTTGAGTTAATTATGATTCCCGACTTTAGTTTAAATATTTTTCCGGACGTTCTAGCTGTCCAGACCGACACCGGTCACCAGAACAGTAGAATGTACGGAGTTGGTACAGGGAGGTCACAGGGTTACAGATATGCCCTGTTTACTACATGGAGGTCACAGGGTTGAATTGCTGAATTGCAGGAATTTCAGTTTTGCAATTTTGATTTTCTCTAAAATTTCAACCCTTTTGCCCTAAGAATTTGGTTTTGTATTTTGGCTTATTTTTATTTTGGCTTTAGAATCATTCAATTTGTATTTGTGTAGCTTGAGTTGGGGTCATTTTACCAAAATTGTTAAGGTGACAAATTCTCAGGTTTCAGGTTAGTTCCAGAATCCAGGCAGATTTCTGGATTCACTTTTTCAAGCAATTTTGGATAGGTTACAATCATAATTTAGCATCATAGTCTTTATATGAATTATTCCCCTGTGTCTCAAGATTACATAGGTTCAAGAATTACTTAATTTGAAATTTTGTAGAGTGAGTTATGCTCAATTTAGTATGCACTATTCATTTGATCAGTTTCAAAGTTTCTAGTTTTGCATTGCTAGATTCTAGCCCTAATTTAGGTATCTTCTGGTCATTTTAAGACAAGTGTTCTGATGAAAGTTTTAGTATATTGTCTTAGCTTTCATTTTCCATTAGTTTCACATCATTTGGAGTTATGTAGCTCAAGTTATGAGTATTTAATCTCACTGGACTCAACCTATCGTGATTCAACACTTAAATGCACAACATCCATTCCTTTAATTTCTTCACTAAATCATTAGTGTTTCTCAATAAATACACATTAACTAATCATAATATAACCATAATAACATTAAATAGGTTTCATGCTATGAAAAGCCTAATTGCATAAAAACCCTAACTTAATTGATAACAACTTTCAAA
Source organism: Hevea brasiliensis (assembly GCF_030052815.1). Taxonomy (NCBI): domain Eukaryota; kingdom Viridiplantae; phylum Streptophyta; class Magnoliopsida; order Malpighiales; family Euphorbiaceae; genus Hevea; species Hevea brasiliensis. Next base: position 73,334,123 of record NC_079504.1, read on the forward strand.
ATCATTGGAAATTCTTAACACTAACCTCGATTTCAAGTCCTAATCCACTTCAATCCACCTTTAATTCATCAAACTTTGATTTCCCCTTCTTGTTCTTCCCCAAACCGAATTTATTCATTCACTAATCTTTTAATTTTCTTTGAATTCTTGCTTACTTTCTTCAAATCAAGGCTTGATACTAGGTTTTCTCTTGATTTCCTATGGAAGTTATGGAAGAATTTAAGGGTTTAGCGCTTGGAAAGGAAGCATTAATGGAGGTTGAGAGAGAGCATGGGATGGCCAAAGGAAGAAGAAAGAAGAAGATAATATTTTCTCTCTTTTAATTGATATTTAAATTATTTAATTCCCTAATGGCACACTTGTAATTATAGGGAATGACAAACTTGTAAATATTTAGACATTTATAATCATTAGGTTTGACTAATTAATGTAATTATCTTAATTAATTAAGCTAATCTCACTTCATTAACTTAATTAATCTCATTTTTTTGTCAATGTTGGACCTTTAAATTTAATTGATCAAATTTTGCTCTTACCGGGTTTCTGTCCGTCTTTTCCATAATACCCGATAAATCCCTAACTCCATTTTTCACTTTGGTTTTTACTCTGCTTATTTAAATTTATTTCTTTTCATTTTTTTGACTTATTAATTTCTTATTTTACCTTATTTAAGTCTAAATTAAATGTCTCACAAGGTCCCACACTAATTAGAGTAGAAGGCAGATCCCAAAAACACTGACTTTAGTTACTTCCCAAGCTAGTCACCCATTACTACAACTAAAGCATATTTAACTGATTTCAAATCTGTTTCTTTTGACTACTTTTGACTTAATTAATCTTAATATAATTTAAATTATGACTCCACACTTCAATTTAAGGATGCTTCTAGACATTCCAGCTGTCCATATAAACGTCAGTTTGTCGAAACAGTAGAATATTCGGAACTATTTAAAGTGAGGGCGTCACATACCCAACCTGCAAAGTAGCTAAAATCACACTTCTAAGATCACAAGTCTAAAATTTACATCTCAACAACATCGTTTGATCCCTTTTGGGCCCTCTAAACTAGTCAAAACTCACATACTTAGAAAATTCAATTATAGTCCTTAAAATTGACATTCTACAAAAATCATTCAAACGAGTTCTAAAAATTCTAAAATTTTGTCCTATGGTCCCTAACAATGTTATAAGGCTATGACAAAAAGAATTATAATTTTTTAGTCACCCATTAATATTTTATGGATTTTATTCTAAATTTAGTATTAGTAAAAAATGAACAATTCCAAGTTCGGGTTTACCTATGTCAAATCTGACATCTGGAACACGTCTAAAATGTTTAAAAATACTAGGAACGAGTGTAAACACAACTCCTTTCCAAAACAGCCTGTCGAACAGCTAGACTGGGTAAAAAAAAACTCGATCCCGAGGCCACTGAGCTATCACCGATCTGATCACACCTAAATAAAGTCCAAAAATTATTAATACTTATCATAAAATTATTTTTAATTTGTGGAAATTGAAAAAGCCTAAAAATCTTATCAAGCAATTTGGACCATCCGATGATCACCTTTTTCAAATGGTGCCTGATAAGAGCCGGGTCGATCTCATCTTGAAGGTTTCGTCACTTTGAGTCCATTGGTGGTCTCCGATTTCTAATCCGACGGAAAGCTTGAAAAAAAGTGGTCGGAAAGCTTGAAAAATATCGATTTCTCTCTCCTCAATTTGCATGAATCCGGTGACCATAGGAGCTACCATTGGTCGAAAACTCTTCCCTGGGTCGATAGGAGCTGCCATTGGTCGAAAACTCTTCCCTAGGTCAAGAGATGTCGATCTGGACCGGTGGGGTTGCCGGAGGATGGCTGGAACGGCCAGAAAATGGCCTTGAAGAATAAATTCTCTCTCCTCTCTCTCTCTCTCTCTCTCTCTCTCTCTTTGTTTCCTTGCAGGTAAGTTGCTGTTCGTTGTCGTCCTATAGTGCGCCGCAATCATCTGGCCAGGGAGGAGCTGCCGGAAGCCTCGTTGGTAATGGTGGTTGTTGGACCGCTGGAAAAATGGAGAAAAGGGAGGGGGAGAAGAGAGTGAATGGGAGAGGTTTGGGGTGGGGGGTATTTGAAATTTGTTTTTTTTTTAATTACTCTATTGGTCCCTAAACTTTTAATATGTGTACAATTAGGTCCAAAATTCTTTTATTATATTTAAATTAAATAAAAGTTTAGTAATAATAATAAAAATAATACTCTAAACAAATTTAATTATTATTATTTTAATTTAATCTTAAATAACTGTAATTGATTTTTGATAATGACAATATTACAAATAATACTTTAAAATAATAATAGTAATAATAATACATGTAAAAATAATATTCATAATGTAAAAATATCATTATTATGAAATACTAATTTAATAACATGAATAAAATAGCAATAAATTAATAGTCTAATTTTTAAATATTTTCTATGTGTATATAAAAAAAATCAAGTTATTATAGATATTATTTTCCATAAATTAGTTAATTACAGAAAATTAACTAACTTAATAGAAAATGTAAACTTATTTCATGTAGAATAAAATACATATATAATATTTTTTATAATACTATAAAAATATTAATTATAAATAAAACCAAATAAAATATTATCATCTAACATTTTATATTTAAAATTTTTATTTTAATTAATATTATAATATTTTTTAGCAAATTTCAAAGTATTGCGAAAACCGTGATGATTTAACATAATTTTACAACTTAAATCAAAATATTTTTGTAAAATAATACTATTTTTCATAAAATATATTTGTGTATGTAATTTTCGCACTATCTTGATTATTTTAATATTTTCTATATTTAATGAACCTCGAACTATATTTACTGGGTGATGGTAAATTTAATTTTATATTTATAATTTTTTAATTAAAAGTCCCACATAACAATTGTTTATTAACTTTTTAAAAGTAAATTAAACTTACTTTATTTTAAATCAAATAATCATAAAATTTAGTCGAATGTAATAAAAATATTATCGTAGATGAATCTATTAATATTAGAAATATTAAATAATATTAGAAATGTTACTCTAAAAAAATAATACTAGAAATATTAAATGTAATAGAAGAAAATATAATCTTAAACAAATTTTATTAAATATTAAATTAATTAATTTAAATAAATTAAATAATTTATAAATTAAATAATAAAATTAATATATAAATATTTGATATATAATAAAATTTTTATATAAATATTTCATATATAAATTTAATATATAAATATTTATTGTAATATTTATTACTAATTAGTACATTATTAACATAATTTGTGTAATTTTGATTTAATAATATACAAAATATAATAATAAATTCCCTATAAAGTCGGCCTCCTTAAAAGACCCTAATGGCGTCGAACTTCGGCTTAGCTGGAATTATGCCGGAGCGGCGGGTCCGATCGATATGGGCCTCCATCGATTCTCGGCAGTTCAAGAATGCTCTCAAACTGTCCACTGCTCTGCTATCTAAATACCCCAATTCACCTTACGCTCCTGTAAAGATATAGTGACTGCAGATGATAAGGTTACCTGTATAATCTCTCCTTTTAGACGATGATTTTCGTTGAAATGTTATGTTTTTGTAGGCATTGAAAGCTCTAATTTTGTAAAGGATGGGAAACTCTGACGATGCATTATCCATTTGCTTGAATGTCAAGGAGCTTTTATACAAGAATGAGTCTATGCTAATGGATGATCGCACTCTCAGTATGCTGCATATTGTTTTCCAATGGCCTGATCACTGTCAGTTTATGCTTTATTCTTTTTTGTTGAAATATCTTCCATGAATTTGTTTAATGCACACTATTTCTGGGCATGTTTTAAAATGTTCCTTATGTTTTCAGTGGATTTGGCTACTAGCTGTTATGAGTATGCTTGTGGGAAATAACATTCATCGTCAAGCAGCAACAGGTTGGTTTTCTACCTTTATATCTCAAATTTGTTATTGCTAAGTTTTTAGTTTCTTTTCTGTGGATTATGGAACACTTATTGCCTACTGTGGTTTTATCTTTTTCGTAGACAGCCATCAAAATGTACAAGCATGTTGGCAAAGGAAGCTTTATTGCCTACAGGTTCTTGCAGCCTTCCCTGCTCAAGTATTCCCTACTTTTTCCTATTGTGTTAACTGTATCCAAATATCCCTTGTACTTGTCCTCTTTCTGTTACTCATGTCCTATTCTTCCTTTCTGCTTTATTCGGAAAACTAAAATACCAGTGAGATATTATTTTCCACTTCCCGTATAGCACGAAAACAAAAACACTGACGCATAAAAACATGAAAAAAAAAATTGATATTTTAAAAAATATAAAAAATAAAATATAAAGAAACATATAAATATTAAAAAATATAAAAATATATATATATAAAGTCGAAATCATTATTTAAATTCAACCGTATCAAAAGGAAAAAAAATTATCTATTAAAATACTTGAAATTGTAATAAAAATTTAATGATTAAAACATTAGAGTCAATAGCTAAAAAGTTTCTATTAAAATTAAAAATCTATTAAAATGGGTCTAATGAGTTAAGAGTTTCTCATATGGAAGCAAGTGAATTTTTGCTCTTTGGTGGTTGGTGGATTCTATCACAATCAATTTTTTTTTTTTCAAAGGTAAAATTATTTCATTGCTTAAAAAGTTTATGGGCGAAACCCATATACACAACAAAGGGAAACACAGTCTAATTAATAGGCCCATAAAAAATACATGAATTCCAAGCCCACAATATTCTAACGCTAGAACGATTGAGCACCGGGGAGCAAGATGCAACGCCGCTTGCCTTCATACTGCCGAGTCTGCACCGTTCCTTGCACTTGACTTCCAATCCCATGGCACCAGTTATGATGAAGCGTAAGAGATGACGCCTCTACCAAAACAGCCATGCATGGCACAGAAGGAGTGGCACTTCACCAAAGCAACAACCCCGCGCCTTTCGATGATCTAGACAGTTTGAAACAGTATGTGGCTCTGTAGGAGGAGGGGGTAAGTCTTCTTTTTCTTCTTCTGCGATGCGTCGCCCTTACCTCTCTGGCTCTCTCTGTTCTGTCCGTCTTAACCTAAAATCATTTTCATTTTTTCAAAGAAACGCGTTAGGAGTTTCCAAATTTCAGGAAACGGGTAGGAAGCGTCTCGATGCCGGAAACGTTTCCGAAACGGTGAAACCTTGAGCCCCGGCGTAGCCCCCAACCCCAAACACAGGAAAAAAAAAAAATCTTCCTTGCTCTTTTCTCTATCTCTCTCTCTCTCTCTCTCTCTCTCTTTTCAAAATATTGGTTGTTATAACTTGCATGCTTTTTATGGAGGTCTAATGAATGAACTTTTGCTAGTCTCTGAGTATCCTCCAAACCAAGTTTGAACAGTAATACATTACTGCCCCATAGAATGCCCTTAGATAATTTAAAGGGAGCAAGATTTTGTATATAATTGAATACAAATGTTTGGATTAAGATATCTTTCAAATAAACTATTTAAGAAAATATTTTACATGCAGTTTGAATTGCTCCAAAAACCTGCAGTCTGCAAAGCCAAGATTGAATCTGTTGATGGTTGCTGTGGCTCGACGGTCTGATCTGGTCTCAATGTGCATGCTCAATTACTCATGCAATAGAGTGGTTGACGCAGGTAGTGAATACTTTTAGAGTCTTTCATTCAGGAGTTCCACAATAGATTGTCAGTTTTCCTCCCTATTTTTCTGTTCATGAGAAGCAAAATTGAGGCCTTATTCAACCATTAACACATCCACCTAGCACTTTATCCTCTATATTAAAGTCAAATTTCATTCTCCTTGACATCTGCCTTGCAATATGCATGTTGATGATGTAATGTATGTTATCTAATTTTGTGTTGTACTGATATGAAAGGACATTTTTGTTTCATGATGATGATGATGGCTACACTAATCAAAGTCAACTATGTTCTTGGTATCTTAATATTTATTCCTGTGTACTCTTTGATTTCACGGTGCATTTGTTAATTGATTTGATGTGGATATGACTGCTATATGCTTTTTTTTTTTTCCCTATCTTTCTCTCACCTTAATAAAACCTAAGGTGTTTTGCATGCGTTGGGACTTGTGACTTATTCTATAACTGCAGCTTTCAGTTATACATTAATTTTTCATTTTTCAGCTATCTATGTATCAATATAGGTTGTTTGTATTTTACCATACTTAGTATTTACATGATATTTTTCTATCATTTCAAATTATGTAACTTGTGCAGATTTAGTAGTTGGCTATCCTTTAATTGGACAAGGGGAAAATTATTATGTAAATAGTTTGGCAAGTGAGTTTAAAGAATTCCAGTTTAAAGGGCATTTCTGGATAATTAAATTTATTTCATAGTTGGTAAGAGAAACTTTAAGGATATGTGAATTGAAACTGCCTGTGGCTTGTAGAAGAAAATGGAAAACCATCTAGTGAGGTGGTGAGAAAAAAGCTTGGTAGATATTTATTAATACTGCTTGTTTTCATTCCTTATTCTTTCACTTGCCAAACATTGAGTGTAATCAAATATCTTAGGATTACTAAAGAATTATATAGTAGAAATTCACATTCTTGTCTTCTTTTCATCTTTTGAATATAAATGTTAATGTTGCCAAGGTAGTGTTGCATTTTTAATTGAAAAGATTTTGGGATATGTGCTGGGATATGTATAGTAATCTGTTATTGATTTCCATACTAAAGGTTTGTAATATCTTGCAGGTCTTATTGTCTACATATCCATATTAGAACAGCAAGCAAAGTATGGTGATGCATCGGAAGTTTGGATCACTTTTGATGATTGAAGTTGATAAGCTACGCATAGAGGTACTTTTGAAAGCTTTTATCCTTGATTTTTTATTATAAAGGGATTGTCACACCTTACCCTCTGTAAAGCATAACATGATCCCGTACAATAACTAATGAACTACTGAACTTCATCTATCAATAACTCATTAAGTACCGTACAAGGGATTTTAAAAATCATTTTCTTACTTTTTGAAAGTGGTGAGCATTTTCTTATATTTAATAGAAGATTAAAAACTAGTTAAAATTTTTGTTCATTTTTATTTGTCCGCAAATTTTAGAAAAATTTTGGCAGAGTGCCGTTTGTATTTTAAGAAAACAGTTTTTCAAAAACCTGTAAAAACACTTCCTATAATTCTTTTTATCAAAATCCATCACTACTACAACACAATCAACACAAATTTTTCCAAACTCCAAAATTCAAAACAATTCTCAATAATTTCATTCATTTTTCATTAAAGTAAAAATAATCTACATTCATCAACCCAAAATTTATATTAGAAAATTCAAACTAATATTGTTACAAACTCTATACAACTGCTCAAAGCCAAGTTATACATGTACATACAATTACATACACAAATATAAACATTACAATCAGGGTATAAAATTATACCCGACAAAACCTCAGGGGTGTAACTCCAAGATCCTCAGCAGCTCACTCTGTTGCTCCTTTAGTCTCTATATCTGCGACAGCAATAACACTCATCGCTGAGTACTATGACTCAGTGGTGCACAACATACTAAAAATAACATTTTATGCATAATTCAAATCACATTTATTCAAATATGGTACTGAACATGAAAAACAGATACAAAACATGATTTATAAATTTTTAGTTCAAACAATCTTATTTAGGAAATCTCAAAACGAATTTCATAAAAACACACAATTATGTCATGCCATTCAAAACAATATTCATCTCAATAGTCAGAGGCTCATGAAAAATCACAAGGTTAGCTAGCTTAAATATATGGATGTTCATTCAAATTTCTTCTTCTACTGGCACACACATCAACACTTCAGTCAGAGAAGGAATCAAAATTCAAAACTAATTTCCCCCACTAGTTATACTAGTAAGGCATTCAAATATATGGTCATGACACTGTGGTTTCAAAACTGTCTTAGCAATTTACTAAACCTTTATTGCCATTTCAAACACATACAAGTAAACTTTCAACAATTTAAGTAAAAAGCATAATAAACATTTCAATACAATTGAGTCACAATTTAATATCTCAATTCATTCAAAACAATTTACAAAAGAAAATTTACAGAAATTCTATGTTGTGCACAAACCTTATGCGAGTCGCCTCTTGGCCTTGACTTGATGCCTTGGGTTCTTTCCCGGTATTCTTTTCAACTGAAGTACACAATTTTACTGTGTTTTAGTATCATAATTTATCATAAGTCCAAAAATAAATTCAAATCTATTTATATCTAACTTTAATATGCTTAACTTGATGTTCTTTAAAATTTGTATTTCAGGGTTACTATTCACGGCACTATTCAAGTCAAATTATTGACTTTCTCATGCTTAATAGGAATAGGGATTTCAATTTTACCCACATACCACATTTTGGTTAACTAATTTATTGGTTTTGGTTGGTTCCTCAAATTTTAAGTCTCTTACGTGAAATTTCTAAAATTTCAGATTTGGTGCCCTGTTTTGCACAGTTCAATTGGTCAAGTTGCTATTGAAATTTGGCTAAGTTTTCTTCATAGAAATTGTTCCTTATTGTCTTAACTTTATTTCCCTTTTTGAATCACTCCATTTGGAGTTTTGTAGCCTAAGTTATGGCCATTTGAACATGGCTGGCCAGATTTGGTGTTACCCAGAATTCTGAGCATTTTCTGGATTTTGGCAATTTTTGTACATTGATTGCAGGTGAGTTTTTGGATAGTTTATGGTCAAAATTTGAGTTTGTTTTCTTCATGAAAGTTGTAGAGCTATGTCTAAGCTTTCTATCGGTATAAAATTCAGGTCATTTGGACCTTCCTAGACCAAGTTATAGTTATTTACGTAACTACTGTTCATTTGGTCATTTTTGTATAGGTCAGTATGCTCAATTCCGGATTTGGTCTAATTGTTTACTAAGTTATGGTCAATTTCTGGGCATGATTTCTAAATGAAAAATGTGTCATTTTGTGTCTATTTTCATTCCCAATTGGCCTCACACTAATTGGGTTGGTAAATTTTCAGTTTTGGTCCCTAAAAGGGACCTAGGTCAAGCTGCCTGCAGACTGACCCTAACCAATCCGAATTGAAACTTATTTCTAAAAATTCACACACACCACAAATGGTCACAATTGACCATTTCTCAACTCAAGTAAGGTCAACTACATCATTTGACCAATTCTCAAATTGTTTCTCCAATTTTTCAAATGCTCAAAACCCTAGTTACACATTTGCATAATTCAATACAATCCAAGTGTACATCTAATGTCTATATACTTCATTCAACCTTACAACCAATCAAACATATCAGAATCATTCATTTCAACCCTAACCTAAGGCTGGCCGAAAATTTCTTTAAGTCCCTTTATGTATGATTTTATTTAATTTTTACACAAATTCTAGTTCAACTCATGCACATGAGCAATAATCTAAAGAGAAATTTAAGGGAATAATCACTAACCTCTTGTAGCTTTTCCCTCTTTCCAAATTCCACTTCTTTCCTCTTCTTTTTATTGTTAATAGATGGATCAAGGTTCAAGAACAAGATTTACTTAAGAAATCTATAATTTTTATGGCTGATTTTAGGGTTCACAAAAGCTTGGAATTGGGATTCAATGGAGGCTTGTGAGAGAAATGAAAGGGAAGAGAGAGAGGAGATAGGCCTGCCAAATGAAGAAGAAGGGAAGGATTTTTATTTCTTTTGAATTTTTAACTTTATTAATACATAATTATCCCACAATTTCCATTTATAAATATTAGATTTATTGCATCATGCTTATTTCATGCATGATGTAAATAAACTTTTTTTTCTTTTTCCTTTTTCTTTTGCATTTATTTTTTTTCCATTAGTTCTTTAATTTAATCCTTGATCCCAAAATTTTCTTTTCTCCAATAAAATTGGACAGTTAGATCAGGAGTTAGCTCTAGGGGTGAATTGACCAAATTGCCTCTTGCCGGTTCGATCTAGTTTGCAAGTAATTCAATATTTCTTCCGGATCTCTTACCTAATTATTTGACCTACTTAACAATTCTTTTCTGTGATTTTTTCTTTTCCACTGTGTTCGCAATAGTCCTAAGGACCGCAGCGTCACATTTTCCGGTTCAAAATTTGAGTTAAGACTAACCTCGCAGTCATTTCCCGGGAAGGTCACCCATCGTTGTGACTCCCGGGTTATTTAACTTTTTATGCTTTGTTTTTCTTCTTTATACTTAACTATTTGGCAATTACTAATTATTTGCGTTTAGGGCTTATCTAGGTGTTTTAGATGTGTTTCTAATTCTCTTAATTGTCCGGACTAATACTAGTCATCGGAACAATGAAATATACCACGCTATGCAAATAGGAGTGTTACAGGGATATGCTAATAGAACAAGCAAATCCCTTTAAAATGAAAAATAAGGAACAAAGGGTCCATATAGCTGATCCCAACTAGCTTGGGATTAAGGCTTAGTTATGTGTTAATAGAAAAAGTAATCTTATTATGTTTATGAATTTTGTATGCTTTTAAATATGTCTTAATTGATTTTGTTTCTGGGAAAGCATGTACAAGTTGCATCCTAAAAGAAGAATAGAATTTGGACAACATATTGTGCAGTTTATGATTCAGGATTGTGGAAATAAAAGACAACAACCTAAATATCAAGTTTGATTTGTGTCAATGAGCCGTTAGATGTATTATCATTAGGAATATAATATGAATAATTATTGTTGAAATTGAGCTTTGCTAAAACATGTATTGTCCATAGTTGTCAAGGCGTGCCTTAGGCACCAGGTGCTTGAGGCTTAGGGGTCTGCGCCCAAAAACCCTCCAGGCGGTGATGTTGCAAACGCGCACCCAGGTGCTGGGCATGCTCCAGTGAGATTAGCTCCTTTGCAGTAGAGAGAAACCGGGGAAAAAAAATAGAAGAAGAAGAAGAAGAATAAGAGGCATATCTGGTTTCTCTTCTCCCAATAAAGTGGCGCTGGGGTGTATTTTATCACAACTTAATAGTGATAATAGGTTAGATGGTGATGGGCATGGGCTTTTTTAATGGGCTTATGGTTTAAATGGTTTGATATTATTTTAAAGGGGCTAGAGTTTATTAGTTTTTTTTTTTTTGTATTTTAAATTTTATTTTTCAGAAATTAAATATTAAGTATAAATTACTTTTATATTGAATACATAGTTATTCCTAATAAATTTATAGAATTCAATTTAAATAATTTTAAGTTATATTTAGTAAGGTATTATTAAATTAAATATATAGTAAAAAGTAAAATTATAATGCAATAGAAAATTAAAATGATCATTTTAATATTATGTTTAATTAAAAATAAATTTATGTAATGCATTTTAATGATAATTTTCACTCATATACGTAAATTAACTGTGGTGTAATATTAAAATAAAATTAAATAATGAAACAAATATTAATTACACATAAAAAAGTTGTATAAATTAAATTTATAGTGCATGTATAATTTATTTTTATAAATTGTTTATTGTTACGCCTCACCTTGCTCAAGCATGCACCTTATGCCAAGGCTCCAGAGCCTTTGGTGCCTTCGTGCGCTTTGAGTCTTTGATAACTATAGTATTGTCTTCTTTTGCATCTTTGTTATTATTTTTTGTGTGAGAGTAACTAGAGTCGGACAGAATGTGAAAGGTGGATCTTCTTGTATAGCTTGTTTGCTTTAGTGTCTAGATTATGTGGTTATTATTTTTTGGGCTGGCATGGACATGATAGGAGAGACAAAAGGATGACTTTAGGGTTACTTTCAGTGTTATCAAGGCGAAAGGTGGCAAAGTACCCTATGTCCTTAGGCGAGAGGCAAGGGCCTTTTTGAAGTAAGGTACCATAGCCTAAATTGCCTAGATTACACACACACATATTGCACCATGTCTATATTGAGGAACTAGGACACTAATAAGAAATGTATAAAGTAATTGCAAGGAAGACCACAGCAAGTCATCAACTCAATCATCTTCATAGATCAAACAAAATGCATATTACAAAACTGAAGAAAGTGACCTACACCTTTAACTGATCTATATTATTATACAAATAATGATATTTATAGTTACATGATGATAAGGATAAACACACAGCAAACTAAACTTAGCTATTTGTTAAAGTAAGTTTGTTGCAATAGATTACTTTTATCAAAAATAGGTTATCTTCAACAAGTAGCCTAAACAATTAGGGAGGAATTAAAATAAAATTGTTATTATATTAGCTTAAAAAAAATCACATCACAAATTCACATTCCTCATTTAACAAAATGCATATCACAATACCCATATAAGTTAAATAACAAATTAACAAGAAACATATCTAAAAAAAATAATTAAAATAAAAAAATAAAAAAAAAAGTTAACAAAATAGAAGAATACCCGACCAACAGAATAGAAGAATTGAAGAAAAGAGAGGAAGGAGGAGAGAAAAAGAAGAAAATAAGTAAAAAAAAAAAAAGAAAGGGCAAAACGATGATACTGCCATGTGAAGGAAGAGCAAAATAGAAGAGGAAAAGAAAGAGAGGAAAGAAGAAGAAGAAGAAGAAGAAGAAGAAGAAAGAGGAAGACATACTCGATTAAGAGAGTTACTGTATGAGAGAGGAGCTGCTATGGGAAAGAGGAGAGCTGCAGTTGTTGCGTTCTCGTTTACGTGATAGAGAGTGAGGTAGGGTAACTAGGGTTTTAATTTTAGTTGGGTTAAAAAAAAATTAAAAAAAAAACTTACCGTTCTTTTCAAAAGGCGTTGCCTCAATGCCTCATTGACCCTTGCCTTTGTCGTTGGGGCGGCTGCCTCTCGGAACGTGAGGCGTTAAGAGGGTTGCCTCGCCTTGCCAGGCGCCTTAGGTGCGTTTAACAACACTGGTTACTTTTTCTTTGAGAGCATTTGGTGTACTTCCATGTTACCACAAATGGATTACCTGACTAATTTTATTTTATTTTATTTTATTTTTTTTTGTTATCATATTAATTGAGGTAGCTAGCCCTCCAGCCACATAATGCAGAACTCTAGGATCTTCCATTTTTTTTGTTATGGAAAGTCAATCACTATATTATTTCTCTCTATATTCTGTATTCTGTATTCCTATTTAGGATTTCTTATTTAGGATTTCTTCCTAATTAGTAGAACACAATTATAGAAATCAATTGTATATATATACCCATGTACAGATTAATTGAAATCAATAAGAATTATCTCTTTCTACATGGTATCAGAGCAGGTCATCAATCTAGGGTGACTATTTGTTCTCACTACCCAGCTCAGGAGAGACCTTTGCCGTTGACTGGTCGTTTCGACCCCGATCAACATCGCCGGCGTCGCCTCAACCCCCTCATTCCACCACTGCGTGCTGTTGCCTGATCTAGTATACCATTAAAAGACTTCTGAGGTTCGGCTATCAGATCATATTTCGGTATTTGCTTGATTGGTGATTTTGGGTTATTTTGCTGCTATAAGCACTTTGGATTAGTGTTTTGGTTAGTTTTCTTTATCTCAACAAATGGCAGACAATAAGAATGTTATTTCTGATGTGATTTCGGTGATGACTAAGATCACGGAACACAAACTTAATGGTTCAAATTACCTGGAGTGGAGTAAGACTGTTAGGGTCTATTTGCGTAGCATTGATAAGGATGATCACCTTACTAAAGATCCACCCACTGATGATACACGACAAACTTGGCTAAGAGAGGATGCTCGGTTGTTTTGGCAGCTTCGGAACTCGATTCATAGTGAGGTAATTAGTTTAATTAATCACTGTGAATTTATTAAGGAATTGATGGATTACTTAGATTTTCTGTATTCTGGTAAAGGGAATATCTCCCATATTTATGATGTTTGTAAGGCATTCTACCGTGCTGAGAAAGAGGATCAGTCTCTCACGGCTTATTTTATGGATTTTAAATGGGTATATGAGGAACTTAATGTATTGTTGCCTTTTAGTCTTGATGTGAAAGTTCAGCCGGCCCAACAGGAGCAACTGGCTGTTATGAGTTTTCTTGCAGGCCTTCCTTCAGAGTATGAGACTGCTAAATCTCAGATTCTCTCCAGTTCTGAGATTTCCTCTTTGCATGAAACGTTCACACGGGTCCTTCGTACAGAGAGTACTCAATCTTCACAGCCTGCCAGTAGTGCTCTTATTAGTCGTAATCCAAATGGACAACAGGGTAATAGAAGAGGAAGTAGAGGAGGAATTACAGGCAACATAAATAATCAGCGTAATGGAGAGGCTAGTTCTAATCAGGACTCAAGAGGAGTCATTTGTTATTATTGTCATGAGCCTGGCCATACAAAATATAATTGTCCGCAACTTCAGAGGAAAAATCAGCGATCACAGATGGTAAATATGGCAGCAGAGAATTCTACAGTATCTTCCTCTGAGAAAACTATTTTGGTATCTGCAGAGGATTTTACATAATTTTCCCAGTATCAGGCATCTATAAAGCCTACTAGTTCCCCTATCACTGCAATCGCTGAGTCAGGTAAATCCACTGCATGCCTTGTGTCTTCTTCATCTAAATGGGTTATTGATTCTGGTGCAACAGATCACATGACAGGTGATTCTAGTCATCTATCTGCTTTTCAGTCTAATCTCACTTCCTCTACTGTTACTTTAGCTGATGGTTCTACTTCTTGTGTCATGGGTTCTGGAACTGCAAACCGGACTTCGTTAATTTCTTTGTCTTCTGTTTTGTGTCTACCAAAATTCTCTTTTAATCTACTTTCTGTTAGTAAACTTACTCGTACCTTAAATTGTTCTGTTTCCTTTTTTCCTGACCAGTGTTTGTTTCAGGATCTTACGACGAAGCAGATTATTGGTAGAGGACGCGAGTCAGGTGGTCTCTACATTCTGGAAAATCATGTACCGCGGTCGCTTGTTTGCTCCAGTACCTTAACACCTCTTGAAGCTCATTGTAGATTGGGTCATCCTTCTTTGTCTACCATGAAGAAGCTGTGTCCTCAATTTCAGTCTTTATCAGTACTAGAATGTGAGTCGTGTCAGTTTGCAAAACATCATCGTTTGCCTTCTGTGTCTAGAGTCAATAAACGGGCTTCATCCCCTTTTGAGTTAGTTCATTCTGATGTTTGGGGTCCTTGTTCTGTTACATCTAAAACTGGATTTCGTTATTTTGTTACTTTTGTTGATGATTACTCTCGTGTTACCTGGTTATATTTAATGAAGAATCGTTCTGAGTTGTTTTCTATCTTTTGTGCCTTTTGTAATGAAATCAAAACTCAATTTAATATTTCTGTGCGCATATTAAGAAGTGACAATGCCAAAGAATACTTTTCAGCACAATTTCAGCCTTATATGACACAAAATGGCATTCTTCATCAGTCTTCCTGTGTGGATACTCCATCTCAAAATGGCGTGGCCGAAAGAAAAAATCGGCATCTTCTTGAGGTAACTCGTGCTCTTCTTTTTCAAATGAAAGTACCTAAACACTTTTGGGCGGATGCAGTTTCTACGGCATGTTTTTTTATCAATCGTATGCCGTCTTCTGTCCTTAATGGGGATATTCCTTATACTGCTTTATTTCCTACAAAATCTTTGTTCCCTGTTGAACCCCGTATTTTTGGTTGTACCTGTTTTGTGCGTGATGTTCGTCTACAGGTTACTAAATTGGATCCAAAATCTCTCAAATGTGTCTTCCTTGGGTACTCCCAGCACCAAAAAGGGTACCGTTGTTTCAATCCTACTCTTAATCGTTATCTTGTTTCTGCATTTGAGTCCACTCCATTTTTTTCTCCATCATCTGTGTATGAGAGTCAGGGGGAGGAGGATGATCTCTTAATATATACTGTCCAACCAATGTTTAGTCCTCTCTCACAGCCTGTTCCTTCTGTCTCTAGACCTACTCGACCTCCCGTGGTTCATGTTTATTCCAGGAGATTGGAGATTCCTGACTCAGATCCTCCACTAGCTACTTCGTTGGGAGATCCTGTACCTCATACTGATCATGATTCTGATCTAGACTTACCCATTGCTCTTCGTAAAGGTAAACGTTCATGTACTTACCCTATCTCTTCTTTTGTTTCTTATAATCAATTGTCTTCTTGTTCTCGGTGTTTTGTTACTTCTTTAGACTCTGTTCCTATCCCTAATACTATTGGTGAGGCACTGTCTCATCCTGGCTGGTGTGATGCTATGAAAGAGGAAATGGAGGCTTTAGATGCTAATGGTACATGGGAACTATTGCCTTTACCCACTGGTAAGAAAGCTATTGGTTGCAAATGGGTATTTACAGTAAAGGTAAATCCTGATGGTTCTGTGGCTAGGTTAAAAGCACGCCTTGTAGCAGAAAGATATGCTTAGACATATGGAGTTGATTACTCTGATACTTTTTCTCCTGTAGCTAAACTTACTTCTATTCGCTTGTTTATCTCTTTAGCAGCTACATATGATTGGCTCCTGTATTAATTGGATATCAAGAATGTTTTCCTTCATGGTGATCTTCAGGAGGAGGTGTATATGGAGCAACTACCTGGGTTTGTTGCTCAGGGGGAGTTGGGTAAAGTTTGTAGGCTTCGGAAGTCTCTTTATGGCTTGAAACAAAGTCCTAGGGCATGGTTTGGGAGATTCAGTGAAGCAGTACAGGAATTTGGTATGCAAAAGAGTAAGTGTGATCACTCAGTATTTTATAGGATCATTCAGTATTTTATAGGCAATCTGAGGCTGGTCTAATTCTCTTGGTAGTCTATGTGGATGACATTGTCATCACTGGGAGTGACTCTGCAGATATTTCATCTCTTAAAACCTTCCTCCAAACTCAGTTTCAGACCAAAGACTTGGGATTGTAAAAGTATTTCTTGGGTATCGAAGTTATGAGAAGTAAGAAGGGTATTTTCTTGTCTCAAAGAAAATATGTCATCGATCTATTGACAGGGACAGGAAAATTAGGTGCTAAGCCTTGTAGCGCACCAATGACTCCAACTTTACAACTGTTAGCAGGGGATAGTGAGTTGTTTGAAGATCCAGAGAGATACAGGAGATTGGTAGAAAAATTGAACTACCTTACAGTCACTCATCCTGATATTGCTTATGCCGTTAGTGTGGTAAGTCAGTTTATGTCTTCTCCAACTGTTGCTCATTGGAAAGCCTTAGAACAAATCTTGTGTTATCTGAAGGGCGCTTCAGGAAGAGGTTTGCTATATGGTAATCATGGGCATTTGAATGTTGAATGTTTTTCAGATGCCGACTGGGCTGGATCTAAGTTTGACAGGAGGTCAACTACTGGATATTGCGTTTTTATTGGAGGAAATTTGGTGTCTTGGAGAAGCAAGAAGCAGAGTGTAGTTTCTCGATCTAGTGTTGAATCCGAATACAGAGCCATGGCACAATCAGTATGTGAGGTAATGTGGATACTTCAATTACTAGATGAGACAGGTTTTAAGACCTCCCTGCCTGCGAAATTGTGGTGTGATAATCAAGCTGCTCTTCATATTGCTTCTAATCCAGTGTTTCATGAGCAGACCAAACATATTGAGATTGATTGTCACTTTATTCGTGAAAAGATTCAACAACAGATCATCTCAACAGGACACATCAAAACTGGAGAGCAGTTAGGAGATATTTTCACAAAAGCTCTGAATGGAGCTAGGATTGACTACATTTGTAACAAGTTGGGCATGATTAACATCTATGCTTCAACTTGAGGGGGAGTGTTATGAAAAGTCAATCACTATATTATTTCTCTGTATATTCTGTATTCTGTATTCCTATTTAAGATTTCTTATTTAGGATTTCTTCCTAATTAGTAGAACACAATTATAGGAATCAATTGTATATATATACCCATGTACAGATTAATTGAAATCAATAAGAAATATCTCTTTCTACATTTTCAAAGAAGAGGGGAAGGTTATCATTAAGGGGGACCTAGGTTGTCTCCTCTTAGAGTTTCTTGTTGCCATAGGCTATATACCATAACATGATAACTTAAATTTATATGATTCTCCAAAACAATAGATGGGTTTAAAGTTGGCCTCCAAAATGCTAGTTATAAAATATAGGATACATAGTTGTCAAATGTGCACTTGGGTTCCATGTGCAATTAGGTCCAAGTCATGCCTAGGCGTTGGGGCATATGCGATTAAGTGTGCCAAGGCAAGTGCCTTTGGGGTCTAAGGTTTAACTTGCTTCTTCCTCTTCTTTTAGTTGAATGGACATTACAATATTCATCAACTCACCCCCCAGTGATTTGGAATTCACTACAAAATGCAGTATATTAGCGTAAAGGGGATGGGGAGCATACACTTCATGCATGGATATAGGGAAGACGGTGCCATCTGGACTTTCAGATTTTATTTTAGTTCTCATTTTGAACCTTAGAAAGATGAATGCCATTTGAATTTTAAGATTTTTTTCTTTTTTGAATTTGTTCTCATTTTGAATGGATAAACACAGCAAATCTCTTGATTTACTTCATTTTGTTTATCCTTGCTCGCTAATGTCATGCACTTTTATGAGTGGTGTCAAGTGCAGATAACTGGAGTATGCTAGTATTGCTATTAGAAAATTGTTAATTCTGCAGTTTGAACATAACATTTGGATCTTCTTTGTGTAAATGTTTGCACTTTACACAGGCTTTTGGCTTTTGGATCAGACATGGTCTTCTGGCTTAACTTTGCTCTGCTTTTGAATGCTTGGAACTTGAATTCCTATGAGCTCTTACAGCCAGGTGGAGATCAGTGTGGCCCTGGTATTTGGCTCAATGTGTATATTTCAGAGGAAGTCAGATCCATGGAGTCTCTTATTTTCTCACTAAGGGGTGATCTTCTGACTATAGTGCAATTGGTTACAGAGGCATTAGCTTGACATGGTCTTTACTCCAATCTTGTGTACGATCATCTCTTCCATCTGGAAAGAAGAAGAAAGGCAGACGTGCAAAGCACTCTACTTCTCTTCTAAGTACAATTCGAGATTCAATTGATTCTTCCTGTGTTATAGTTTAAGAGGTTGCAAAATGGATAAGAGACCAATTAAAAGACCAGAGGAATTATACTCTCCGCTCCAAGGGATATGGGACAGGGTGAAGTGCCTGGGCAGATTTTCCAAATTCTGGAAAGCTTCATCTCCTTCACAGATGATGTTGAACTTGGTGGCCAGATCTCCCAAGCAGTGAAGTCGTGGAGCCCTGTCGATGTCGCAAGGAAGATAGTGACTGGTAGTTCTACAGCGTTGTCTGATTTCCTTGGTATTCGTTAGTAAAAAATCAAGTCATTGCGGGCATTGAAACAACAAATCGCTCAAGTATGAAGAGTATATATCGGTGGTGAAATCAAGGCTTCACATGTTTGGCCTGATATGCAGGCACTTCGCTTCAACTTTGGGAGTTTGTTTAGAATTTTATGGCCCCCTGCTCTGGCAGTAGATTAGGGAATAGAGTGTTCAGCTTTGTTCTTGGTGCCTTTTTGTTGACATATTTTACTTGGAGATTTCCTGCTACTATGAGGGCGGTTATAGAAAATTTTGTGCAAGATTTTCTGATCGTAGTGAACAGAAAAAAAAAAAAAAAAAACAGAAAGCATTTTTCCTTCAGAAATTATTTTGGATATTATTTGGATTTACACATCCAAGTGATTTTGTAGAGATTTTATGACAGTCGCGATTCTATGTTTAACCTTCGACGTTCTATATTAATATTTGATATGAATAACAAATTAATAATGAAAGAATAATTAAATAATTATAATTAAAAAAATTATTTTTAACACATGAATAAAAATTTAATTTTATAAATTTATTACAATTTTATTGTTATCTCCATCATAAAATAACTGATTCATTTCGCAATTGTCTGACGTCATTGGATCATAATTTTGTAAAAATTTACTTCCTCAATAATTGCCATTGAATGAATTGATAAATTTTTAATTTGACGAGAAAAAGTCAAAGAGTATAAATATTGTTTCGGTGGACTAAGTATTTCTTTAAAAAAAATTGATGTTTGTAGAGTCACTTAAAGCTCTTTTGTTTCTGTATCTTGAATTGTAATATCTATTTAATAAATAATTTTTTCTGTATCTTGAATTGTAAAATCTAATTTATAAATAAAGTAACTTTTTATATCAAATGATAAAGTCAATCTATGAAAACAATAAAGTATAAAAACAAATTTATTTGTATGTTTGAATTTTCAAAGACTGGATTGTCCTGGTTTGAAAATCTGAAAGCGAGCTATCAATAATTTTTGGTATTGGTTTGAAAATCTGAAAGCGAGCTATCAATAATTTTTGGTATTTACAATTAAAATTATAGGTATTCTTTCATTGATATCAAGTCTTATTTCCAGACTATTAGTTAATGCTTTCAAGATTATTAGCATAGTGTTTGTCACAATATTATTTAAATTTATATATTTTTAGATAAAAGATAAATGCTTCGTTTGAAATAAATTATTTATAAAAAAATTTAAATAAATTCTTACATAATCATATGTTTAATTTTGAAAATAAAATTTTTTTAAATTAAAAAAAATTAAAAATTTTAATTCCAAATATAAGAATTAATAATAAAAAAAAGAAATCAATTAAATTCTTAAAAAATTCTAAATTTCAAAATGTATTTCCTGGAATGGATAAGCAGACACGTATTAGCAATAGTTTCAACATGACATTAAACATTGAAATCTTAGTTGTAGGAAAATGTCAAGTAATATTTCATAATCAAATGGCAGGCTACCTAATTCTTTATGAATTTTTCAGGAATACCAAAGGCCAAAAGTATAACTAAAATTTTTTAGTTACATAGAAAATTTGGGAAATAGACCTTTAATACCTGCTTTCATTTCAATATTAACACCTAATACCTTAGAAAAATATTACCTGTGTTGAACTAATCACCCTTGATTGATGCTTACACAATATATATATATATATATATATATATATATATATATATATATATATATATATATATATATATATATATATATATATATATATATATACACACACGCACACACCTACTATTGACTATTGGGTGTTGACAAACCACTAATGCAATTGAATGCCCTAACCAAAAACAAATCTCAAATCATATTTTATAAGTAATTTTCTCTTTTTTTTTTAAAAAATATAAATAATGGGAAAAAACAACTTAATATAATCTTCCTTTCCTTTTTTGTGTAAACCATTTGCTTTCCATAAAATGACATGGTCAGATGTATTAATTTAATTTTTAAGATAGTTCCTCAACTTCTTAATAATTTGAATTGGGATATTGGTGCTTTTTTTCTACTAATTTATTTTAAATATAAGTTTTTAATATTTTAATTAATAAATCTTAATCAATTGGATATTCGTAAGTTATTATATATATTTTTTAGGTACTTGACTCTGTAAAATTTACATCCCAATAATATGTAAAAGATTTTTTTCAAACATTGAACAAAAATAAAAATAAAAATGAAATTATAATGTGCTCAAAGAACACAGGAAGAAAGATTATAATTTTGGTAGCTAAACACATTAAGGATATCATTTTTGTAGCTAAACACATTGAGGATATCAATTCGAGCAAGATGAGCTTAATGAAGCTTTTGTGTGAAACAATACAAAACAAGAAAAAGAAGAAAGGTGGAAATAAGAACAAATATATGAATTTGCAAAACTCTAAAGGTGGTAATTTCAAGACGCTACAAAAGAAACTCAAATCAACTAAGGTAGACATTACAATAAAAGACTAATAAGTCTTAGGGAAATTTACCACAATTGAAATAAGTAGGGGTGAGCATTGATTGAGTTTAATTGAATAACCGAACTAAACTGATTTAATTCGATTTTTCGGCACTTTAGTTAGATTTCAATTAGTTATTTTGAAAAATTTTAGTGGTTTGGTTTAGTTTGGTTAGTCCAGTAAAAATTGAACTAACCGAACCGAATCAAATTTCTCCCTTAATACTATACCATTTTAACCATTTCTATTCCAAAATCTAACCCTAACTATTTAAAATGATGCATCCTGCCCCTGTACTCTCATCACAGTTGACTTCCTCTTTTTCTTCTTCTTTTTGCCATTTTCCTCCCTTCTTTCTCTTATTATTCTTCTTCTTCCTCTGGCCTCTACACCTTTGTGTGTGTCACAACCTTTTCATCAAATTCTTTTTGCTGCTCCCCTATGTTTGTTGCAACCTCTTCTTCAGTTGGTGATTGTTCAAGATTCAACTTGTTCCTTTCCTTGGCCCCTATGCTGCATGCTTGAGATTCTTATTTCAACATGCCTTTAACGAGCAAGTTACATTCCACATGACCAAAGTCAATGAAGTTGGTCTGTGTCTTCTCATCCAAGATGTCTCTTTTTCATTATGTGTTGGTGATTGTGTATATTGCATTGAGGATATTTGAAATGTTTATTGTGTTATATATTTGCAAAGTAAGAATTTTGTAGAATTAGTGAGAGTTTCTTTTAGTTTCTTGCATGTTTGATGTATTTGAGTCAATTGACATAACTTTAGTTTGAGTTAATCTGTAACACCCTCCCTGTAGCAACTCCATACATTCTACTGTTCCGGTGACCAGTGTCGGTCCGGACAGCTAGAACGTCCGGAAAAATATTTAAACTAAAGTGAGGAACCATAATTAACTCAAATATTAATAAGAAAAATTTAGTAAAAATTTTAGAAATAAAATACAACTAAGTCAAATGAGCCGGTGCCCAAGCGATGGGTAACCCAATGGGAAGTTGCGGTTCTCGCAACTAGGAGCCCTAGACCCGAGAGAAAATTCATAAAATAATTTTTAGGACTCCAGAGAAGGGTCATTGAGGTTCCTATGGCATTAGAATGCCAAGAAAATATTTAGAAAAATTTTTCAATCGGTACAGACAATTTTGACCCGTTAAGCCAAACGGAGGGCATTTTGGTCATTTTGCCTTCAGAGACGATTTTTGGCCGACTTGTCCAGTTGAGTAAATAATTATTATGATATAAAATATGAATAAACATTTCTAAAAATTAAATTGAAAATGAGTAGAGATGAAAAGAAAAGAAAAATAAAGAAAATTAGGGATAATGACATCACATGATGTCATTATCTTACTCCCAACCAATCACAAGTTAACAAGCATTCTTAAAACACTTAAAAGAGTCAAAATAGACCAAAAAAAATTCTGGTCTTCTTCTTCTCCTTCAGCCAGCCGAAACCCTTCTCCCCTCTCCCTCCATTGATTCTCAACCAAAGCTCCCTTTCTCTCTTTGTTTCACTACTAAACCTTAGACACCTTTCATTAAAACTTGT
Source organism: Hevea brasiliensis (assembly GCF_030052815.1). NCBI lineage: Eukaryota > Viridiplantae > Streptophyta > Magnoliopsida > Malpighiales > Euphorbiaceae > Hevea > Hevea brasiliensis. Next base: position 73,357,367 of record NC_079504.1, read on the forward strand.
CCATACCTCTTGGGAAAGTGTTTGGCAGCCTAGAAAAGGAAAGAAAGTGAAGTTTAAGTTTGGAAAATTCTGCCCTACAAGAGGTTAGTGCTTATTTATGCATATATTTCTTTTATTCCATATTAGGGACTTGAAATTAATATGAAATTGTGAAGTAAATGGACTAAAACTCATGTGTATGTATACCATGGAATTCGGCTGCCTAGTGAGGGTTATGACTTTGATGGTTTAGATGGGCTTAGAGTGGATTAGAGAGGGTGTTTAAAGTGTATATATATATATATATAAGGAATGAAAGTGTTAACTAAGGTATGTGGTGTGAATCATAATGGGAAATTAGGGTTTTGGGAGTGAAATTTGGACTTGGCTTATGAAATGATGAGTGAACATTCTAATGGTCAATTAGTGACCATTTGAGGTAAGTTGACCATAATTTGAAGTAAACTAGAGTGTTACAAACTGAAATGGTATGCTGCCTAGTGAGGGCAGCAGGTGAGGCTGTGATTCCAGCCCACTTGGACAGCCATAACTTTGGCTGTGAAGGTTCAATTGGTGTTTGGCCAATTGGACATGAAACTAGACATAAAATGGCACAATTTTTCTGAAGAAACCATGCCCAAAAGACCAAAGAAAGTGGACCAAAAATTGGCCCCAATCCGGATACCCTGAAATCAGATTCTGCAGAATGACCAAATGAACAGTGGCCATAACTCACTGTAGAATGGCCCAATTGACCTAAAATTTTTACAGAAACAAGATAAGATATAGAAAAACAACTTTCATGAAGAACCCTACCCTAAATTATGAGCAGAACCTATCCAACAAGGCAGTGGCAACACTGCTCATCAGATTGTAGATATGGTCAATTCTGCAGTTTTGCAATCCGGCCAGCTGTGATATTTGGACCATAACTGGAGCTACAAAACTCCAAATGGAGTGATTCAAAAAAGGAAATTCAACTAGACAAAATAAGGAACAACTTTCATGTGTACCATTTCCTCAAATTCCCACTGTAACAGTCACTAATGGAATAGTAAATTTAGGGTACAAAAACTGAAAATTCTGCTCCCTTAGTTCTAAGTTTAAAAATGGTATTGGTGATTAATTCCAACAAGTTTTGAATGCAAAATGTGGTACATTGGGGGTGTTAAAACCAATGTACCTATTTTCTATCCAAAAGTCAACATTTTTGTTGACCAATGAGGTGAATAGTGATACCAAAACTTGAAATTCAAAAATTGAAGAATTCAAAAGTATCAAATGCCCTAGTATACCTAACAAGATTGGTTTGGATAGTTTGGCATGCCAATAGGGTTCAGTTAGCAGTACTGCACATGGCATTATGCCATTCTGTGATTTTATGGCTATTAGCCATTCTGACCTTGTGTTGATATTTGGCCTTGTGCCTATTGTCATTACAAATTATTAGTCGCTCATTGCACACCGGGAGATGCATACGTGACCGATGGTGTGACGGCCCGAGGTACTAGATACCCAGCGCCAGTGTACCTGTTTATCCAGTCCAGTCGTGTAACATCCTTCCGGTAGTAATTCCGCACAGTCTACTGTTCCGGTGACCGGTGTCGGTCTGGACAGCTAGAACTTCTGGAAAAATATTTAAACTAAAGCGAGGAACCATAATTAACTCAAATATTAATAAGAAAAATTTAGAAAAAATTTTAGAAATAAAATGCAACTAAGTCAAATGAGCCGGTGCCCAAGCGATGGGTAACCAGAGGTAAGTTGCGGTTCTCGCAACGAGGAGCCCTAAACCCGGGAAAAAATTCATAAAATAATTTTTGAGACTCCAGAGAAGGTTCATTGAGGTTCCTATGGCATTAGAATGCCAAGAAAATACCTAGAAAAATTTTTCAATCGGTACAGGCAATTTTGACCCGTTAAGCCAAACGGAGGGCATTTTGGTCATTTCGCCTTCAGAGGTAATTTTTGGCCGACTTGTCCAGTTAAGTAAATAATTATAATGATCTAAAATATGAATAAATATTGCTAAAAATTGAATTGAAAATGAGTAGAGAAAAAAAGAAAAGAAAATGAAGGAAAATGCTTAATTATGACATATGGTGATGTCATTTAAAAGCCTCCCTCCAATCACCATTTGACAAACCAATAAAAAGAGATAAAAATGACTTAAAATGAGATAAAAAAAAAAGGAAACCAGCAGTTTCCTTCTTCATACGGGCTGGAATAAGAGAGAAAGAGAGAGAAAAGGAAAAGAAAGAAAGAAAGGAAGAAGGAGAAGGAGATGAATAGTAGCAGAAAAAGGGGTTCAGCAGGGCAGCCTGTTTCTCTTCCGTCCAGGTGAGTTTGGCTCAACATCTATGGCTGATTTTTGGATATGTTTGAGGTATGTATGTTTGGAAGTTATGGTTAAAATTTGGTGATTGTTTAACGGTTGGATTTGGAGAAATATATTGTTGAACACAGGCTGTCTATAGGTTGAATTCTGAATTTTGGCTACTGAAATTTGAGAAAAATAAATAGTTAGGATGCTTATAAAATTATGAAATTTGGTACAAATAATATTTGGGATGTTGAGGCTGCTGGGGTAAAATTTGGTGAACTTTAGACTTGTGGTTTATGAGATATAAATTGTTTTGCATGAGCTGTCTGAGTAAGACTGATTTCTGCAACAATTCAGATTTTGAAGGGTTGAATGAATGTTTTGATATCTCATGATATAGAGATTATTTGATGCTAAAATTTTTATTGATATTTTATAGGGATGTCTTGAATATATGGTTAAAATTTGGGATTTATCTAACGGTTAGATCATTATATATAAGTTTGAATGCACAAGCTGCCAGATTGGGTATTAATGGGTGGTGGTGGATTTAAGATTTATGATAGGAGTTTAGTTCAATTTAAGGGGAAATGCTGTTGAATTTTTATTGGATATTTAATTTAGGAAAGTGAAGTTATAATTGATTATGATTATTATGATTCTAGGGGAAATCTTGAGGAATAACAAGCTCAAGGTTGGTTTCAAAAAGGTTAGTGCCTACTTATATATATACTTCTTTGATTCCATGTTAGAAGCTTGAAATAAGTGAGAAATTGTAAATTAAATGAACATGAATTATGTGTATACATACTATGAATTTTTAGCAGCCCTTGTGCAGGAATTATTTTGATAGTTTTGATGGACTTAGAGTGAACTAGAGCTTATGTTTAAAGTGTATACATATACATATACAAAGAATGGAAGAGTTAAACAAGGAATTTGTGAAAACTCATATGGGAATTAGGGTTTTGAGAAGTGAAAAATTGGCTTGGCTTAGGAAATTGTTAGAGAACATTTTAATGGTCAATTAGTGACCATTTTAGGTAAGTTGACCATAATTTGGACTGAAATATAGCATGGCAAAGTGAATGTGTAGGCTGCCTAAGGACAGCAGCAGAGTGGCTGAAATTCCAGCCCACTTAGACTGTCATAACTTTGGCTGTGTAGGTTCAATTGGTGTTTGGCCAATTGGACATGAAACTAGGCTTATAATGGCACATTTTTGCTGAAGAAACCATGCCCAAAAAACCAAAGCAAGAGGACCAAAAGTTGGCCCCAATCCGGATACCCTGCAACAGCATCTGCAGAAATGACCAAATGAACAGTAAGTGTTCATTTGGCCATAACTCACTGTAGATATGGTCAATTGACCTGAAATTTTTACAGCAACAAGATAAGATATAAAAAAACAACTTTCATGAAGAAATCTACCCCAAATTATGCCATTAACTCATTCAAATTATTGAGCAAAGTTAAGTTATCAAACCTGCAACTCTGCAGATTTTCATTTGAGCAGTAATGTTTGGATGGCTATAACTCTCTCTAGAAAACTCAGATTTAGGCGATTCTTGAACCAATGGAAACCTAAGGTATGGTAGAACATTTCATATGAAGAAAGTTAGACCAAATTATGAACTTAACCTGACCAAATTACTGAACAAAGTTGGACAAAAAATCTGCCAGACCCAAAATCTCAGCATGAGCGATAGACGTGAACAGTAAATTTATTTTGGCCATAACTTGAGCTACAAAACTCCAAATGGAGTGATTCAAAAAAAGAAATTCAACTAGACAAAATAAGGAACAACTTTCATGTTTACCATTTCCTCAAATTCCCACTGTAACAGTGCTTAATGGAATAGTAAAGTTAAGCTTCAAAAACTGAAAATTTTGTTTCCCTTGGTTTAAGCCTAGAAATGGTAATGGTGATCACTTCCAACAAGTTTTAAATGAAAAATGTGGTATGTTTGAAGTGCCAAAGCCAATGTACCTACTTTCTATGCAAAATTCAACTTTTTGTTTGACTAATGAAGTGAATAGTGACACCAAAACTTGAAATTCAAAAATGTGAAACTTAAAAATGCAAAATGCCCTAGTAGGCCTAATGTGATTGGTTTGGATAGTTTGGCATGCCAATAGGGTATTGTTTTAGCAGTACTGCGAAAGGCTTTATGCCCGTATTCATGGCTTTATGCCCGTATTCATGGCTTTTATGCCCGTATTCATGGCTTTTATGCCGATTATGTGATATCATTGCTTTTTAGCCATACTGACTGCATACGTGGTTGACGTTCTGCGTCCCATGGTATGACGGCCCGAGGCACCGCGGTGTCCAGTGCCAACGACCCGTTATCCAGTCCAGTCGTCCAGTATAGGTTACTTGGGCATGAAAAAGTATAACTGTGATTGAACTGATTATTAAAGAAAATACGAAAATTAAGTATCAGGAATGATTACAAAAATACAAAGAATCTCAAGATCATGAAGAAAATAATTAATGAAATGCATGAAGAAGTTAATATCATAAAACATGATTAGCCTCGACTAAACAATAAGTTAGTAATTAGTCAATTCTTATGAACACAATAGCAAGGAAATTATTATTTTTATTTGCATATTATATTTTCTTGTATTATTGGCACCACTAAGCTTTATGCTTAGCGCGTCGCTTTTGCAACGCGTAGGTACTGAAGATTTGGACAGAGGGCCCAGTAGACCACAGATTCGGTAAGGCAGTTCACAGTTCTGCATTGTGTCCGTGTCACCTCACCTTCCACAGTGCATTGGTAGGACACTAGATTTCATTTTGATATTTTGTAACTAATTTCTATTTTCTCATATGTATTTGAACTTATGTAATAAATTTTGATATTCATGTAAACAATGAAAATTGTATTTGTGAATGGAAGAGTGGATGTCTATTTATGACTTGTACATGATTAATAAATGAGATGATGATTGAGAATTGAAATTGATAATTGTTGAGATTTTGATAAATGGAGTTGAGATGATTGAATATGATCATAGGAAGTGTTTTTCACAGGTTCCAAAGAACTGTTTTCTCCATTTTTAGCCGGTACTCCGCCGGATTTTCTATAAAATTTTCGGAACCTCAAATAAATTACAATTTCAATAAATGAATTATATTTCACAAGTTATTTTCAAACTATGATAAAAATGAATTAAGATAAAATAGAGTGCTCCGGCACACTGAGTGGCATAACTTGCTCGGCTACACTGTAGTCGGGTAAGGGGTGTTACATTTATTGGTATCAGAGCGCGGTTTAGGCGTTTCTGGACCTAGATAGACTGCATATCATGCATTGCATTCATAAGAGTCGAGGTGACACTATTGCAGATCTGTATTTCCTGTTTATTTTAAGTTAAGGTATGGAATAAGAGAGTGAAGAGACAATGAGATAGCGAATGGAAATAAAAAGGAGACTATATTTAAGATGAAAAAGGATGAGTACATAACTGTTTGAGGATAGGATTGAGACTAAGGACAAAGTGAAGTAGGATAACACGGAAAGGTGAAGAAATAAAGAGGTATTAGCTCCTTGGCTATTTACATTGGGTAAATTTCGAGGATGAAATTTAAATAAGAGGGGAAGAGTTGTAACATCCTCCCGATAGTAATTCCGCATACCATCGTTTGGTGACCAGACGGTCCGATGCAGACTAGAACTTCTGGAAAAATATTTAAACTAAAGCGAGGAACCATAATTAACTCAAATATTAATAAGAAAAATTTAGAAAAAATTTTAAAAATAAAATGCAACTAAGTCAAATGAGCCGGTGCCCAAGCGATGGGTAACCAGAGGTAAGTTGCGGTTCTCGCAACGAGGAGCCCTAGACCCGGGAAAAAATTCATAAAATAATTTTTGGGACTCCAGAGAAGGTTCATTGAGGTTCCTATGGCATTAGAATGCTAAGAAAATACCTAGAAAAATTTTTCAATCGGTACAGGCAATTTTGACCCGTTAAGCCAAACGGAGGGCATTTTGGTCATTTCACCTTCAGAGGTAATTTTTGGCCGACTTGTCCAGTTAAGTAAATAATTATAATGATCTAAAATATGAATAAATATTGCTAAAAATTGAATTGAAAATGAGTAGAGAAAAGAAGAAAAGAAAATGAAGGAAAATGCTTAATTATGACATATGGTGATGTCATTTAAAAGCTTCCCTCCAATCACCATTTGACAAACCAATAAAAAGAGATAAAAATGACTTAAAATGAGATAAAAAAACAAAGGAAACCAGCAGTTTCCTTCTTCATACGGGCTGGAATAAGAGAGAAAGAGAGAGAAAAGGAAAAGAAAGAAAGAAAGGAAGAAGGAGAAGGAGATGAATAGTAGCAGAAAAAGGGGTTCAGCAGGGCAGCATGTTTCTCTTCTGTCCAGGTGAGTTTGGCTCAACATCTATGGCTGATTTTTGGATATGTTTGAGGTATGTATGTGTGGAAGTTATGGTTAAAATTTGGTGATTGTTTAACGGTTGGATTTGGAGAAATATATTGTTGAACACAGGCTGTCTGTAGGTTGAATTCTGAATTTTGGCTACTGAAATTTGAGAAAAATAAATAGTTAGGATGCTTATAAAATTATGAAATTTGGTACAAATAATATTTGGGATGTTGAGGCTGCTGGGTTAAAATTTGGTGAACTTTAGACTTGTGGTTTATGAGATATAAATTGTTTTGCATGAGCTGTCTGAGTAAGACTGATTACTGCAACAATTCAGATTTTGAAGGGTTGAATGAATATTTTGATATCTCATGATATAGAGATTATTTGATGCTAAAATTTTTACTGATATTGTATAGGGATGTCCTGAATAAATGGTTAAAATTTGGGATTTATCTAACGGTTAGATCATTATATATAAATTTGAATGCACAAGCTGCCAGATTGGGTATTAATGGGTGGTAGTGGATTTAAGATTTATGATAGGAGTTTAGTCCAATTTAAGGGGAAATGCTGTTGAATTTTTATTGGATATTTAATTTAGGAAAGTGAAGTTATAATTGATTATGATTATTATGATTCTAGGGGAAATCTTGAAGAATAACAAGCTCAAGGTTGGTTTCAAAAAGGTTAGTGCCTACTTATATATATACTTCTTTGATTCCATGTTAGAAGCTTGAAATAAGTGAGAAATTGTAAATTAAATGAACATGAATTATGTGTATACATACTATGAATTTTTGGCAGCCCTTGTGCAGGAATTATTTTGATAGTTTTGATGGACTTAGAGTGAACTAGAGCTTATGTTTAAAGTGTATACATATACATATACAAAGAATGGAAGAGTTAAACAAGGAATTTGTGAAAACTCATATGGGAATTAGGGTTTTGAGAAGTGAAAAATTGGCTTGGCTTAGGAAATTGTTAGAGAACATTTTAATGGTCAATTAGTGACCATTTTAGGTAAGTTGACCATAATTTGGACTGAAATATAGCATGGCAAAGTGAATGTGTAGGCTGCCTAAGGACAGCAGCAGAGTGGCTGAAATTCCAGCCCACTTGGACTGTCATAACTTTGGCTGTGTAGGTTCAATTGGTGTTTGGCCAATTGGACATGAAACTAGGCTTATAATGGCACATTTTTCCTGAAGAAACCATGCCCAAAAGACCAAAGCAAGAGGACCAAAAGTTGGCCCCAATCCGGATACCCTGCAACAGCACCTGCAGAAATGACCAAATGAACAGTAAGTGTTCATTTGGCCATAACTCACTGTAGATATGGTCAATTGACCTGAAATTTTTACAGCAACAAGATAAGATATAAAAAAACAACTTTCATGAAGAAATCTATCCCAAATTATGCCATTAACTCATTCAAATTATTGAGCAAAGTTAACTTATCAAACCTGCAACTCTGCAGATTTTCATTTGAGCAGTAATGTTTGGATGGCTATAACTCTCTCTAGAAAACTCAGATTTAGGCGATTCTTGAACCAATGGAAACCTAAGGTATGGTAGAACATTTCATATGAAGAAAGTTAGACCAAATTATGAACTTAACTTGACCAAATTACTGAACAAAATTGGACAAAAAATCTGCCAGACCCAAAATCTCAGCATGAACAGTGCACGTGAACAGTAAATTTATTTTGGCCATAACTTGAGCTACAAAACTCCAAATGGAGTGATTCAAAAAAGGAAATTCAACTAGACAAAATAAGGAACAACTTTCATGTTTACCATTTCCTCAAATTCCCACTGTAACAGTGCTTAATGGAATAGTAAAGTTAAGCTTCAAAAACTGAAAATTTTGTTTCCCTTGGTTTAAGCCTAGAAATGGTAATGGTGATCACTTCCAACAAGTTTTAAATGAAAAATGTGGTATGTTTGAAGTGCCAAAGCCAATGTACCTACTTTCTATGCAAAAGTCAACTTTTTGTTTGACTAATGAAGTGAATAGTGACACCAAAACTTGAAATTCAAAAATGTGAAACTTAAAAATGCAAAATGCCCTAGTAGGCCTAATGTGATTGGTTTGGATAGTTTGGCATGCCAATAGGGTATTGTTTTAGCAGTACTGCGAAAGGCTTTATGCCTGTATTCATGGCTTTATGCCCGTATTCATGGCTTTTATGCCCGTATTCATGGCTTTTATGCCTATTATGTGATATCATGGCTTTTTAGCCATACTGACTGCATACGTGGTTGATGTTCAGCGTCCCATGGTATGACGGCCCGAGGCACCGCGGTGTCCAGTGCCAACGACCCGTTATCCAGTCCAGTCGTCCAGTATAGGTTACTTGGGCATGAAAAAGTATAACTGTGATTGAACTGATTATTAAAGAAAATACGAAAATTAAGTATCAGGAATGATTACAAAAATACAAAGAAGCTCAAGATCATGAAGAAAATAATTAATGAAATGCATGAAGAAGTTAATATCATAAAACATGATTAGCCTCGACTAAACAATAAGTTAGTAATTAGTCAATTCTTATGAACACAATAGCAAGGAAATTATTATTTTTATTTGCATATTATATTTTCTTGTATTATTGGCACCACTAAGCTTTATGCTTAGCGCGTCGCTTTTGCAACGCGTAGGTACTGAAGATTTGGACAGAGGGCCCAGTAGACCACAGATTCGGTAAGGCAGTTCACAGTTCTGCATAGTGTCCGTGTCACCTCACCTTCCACAGTGCATTGGTAGGACACTAGATTTCATTTTGATATTTTGTAACTAATTTCTATTTTCTCATATGTATTTGAACTTATGTAATAAATTTTGATATTCATGTAAACAATGAAAATTGTATTTGTGAATGGAAGAGTGGATGTCTATTTATGACTTGTACATGATTAATAAATGAGATGATGATTGAGAATTGAAATTGATAATTGTTGAGATTTTGATAAATGGAGTTGAGATGATTGAATATGATCATAGGAAGTGTTTTTCACAGGTTCCAAAGAACTGTTTTCTCCATTTTTAACCGGTACTCCGCCGGATTTTCTATAAAATTTTCGGAACCTCAAATAAATTACAATTTCAATAAATGAATTATATTTCACAAGTTATTTTCAAACTATGATAAAAATGAATTAAGATAAAATAGAGTACTCCGGCACACTGAGTGGCATAACTTGCTCGGCTACACTGTAGTCGGGTAAGGGGTGTTACAAGTCGCCCGGTATAGGTTACTTGGACAACCAAAAGAATGAAAGTGGACAAAGTTAACAAAATAAATGATTATAACAAGTACAAAACCAGTAAAACATCGATACATTCAATACATATTTATTTTCTGCTATTCCTTTTATTTTATTATTGCACCACTAAGCATTATTGCTTAGCGCGTTGCTTTTGCCACGCGTAGGTTCTGGAGATACTGATCGAGAGCCCAGTAGACCGCAGACTGGGTGAGACCATCCTGCAGCTCTGCATAGTGTCTGTGTCACCTCACCATCTTCTGTGCATTGGTAAGACACTAGGTTTCATTTTGATATTTTGTAACTAACTTTTATTTTCTCATATGTAACTGAACTTATGAAATGTATTTTGATGTTCATGTAAATAATGAGAATTGTGTTTGTGAATGGAAAAGTGAATGTTTATTTGTGATTATACATGATTATCACATGAGATGAATGATTGAGAAATGAAATTGAAAAATGTTGAGATTTTGATGTTGGAGTTTGTGATGATTGAATATGATTATAGGAAGTGTTTTTCACAGGTTCCGAAGAACTGTTTTCTCCATTTTTAGCCGGTACTCTGCCGGATTTTCTATAAAATTTTTGAAACCTCAAATAAATTAAAATTTCAACAAATGACTTAAATAGATTATATTTCACAAGATATATTCAAAATTATGATGAAAATTAATTAAGATAAAATAAAGTGTTCCGGTACACCGTGTGACATAACTTACTCGAATATACTGTAGACGGGTAAGGGGTGTCACATTTAGTGGTATCAGAGCACGGTTTAGGCATTTCTGGGCCTAGATTGAGTTCATACCATGCATTGCATTTATAAGAGTCGAGGTGACACTAATGCAGATCTGTTTGTCTATCTTATTTTGAATAGGATATGGACCCTACATCACAGAGAGTAGTTGAGGAGGAAGTGGAGAGTCATGCTCCACCTGCAGCAGCTGAGACTGGGGGTATGGGAGAACACCTCCGCCCGCTCAAGCGAGCACCTTTCAGCCTCCACAGGCCATGTTCCAGCAAATGGCCGAATTTTTCAAACAAATGGCCGGGGTAATGCCAACACCACCACCACCTCCATAACCAAAATCACATCTAGAAAAATTGAGAAAGTTTGGAGCAGTGGACTTCTTTGGCAAGAGAGAAGATGATTCTGTTGCAGCCGAGAATTGGTTGAATAGAACAGGCAGAGTTTTAAAACAACTCCACTGCACTCCAGAGCAAAATTTAGAAGCTGCCATATCTTTGTTGCAAGATGATGCATATGAATGGTGGGACACGGTATCCAGTGAAGTGCAGCCAGAAGTTATAACTTGGGACTTCTTCCTCTCTGAATTTAAGAAGAAATATGTGGGTAGTGTATACCTGGAAAAGAGAAGAAGAGAGTTCATTAATCTGAGGCAGAGACAGCTGTCAGTGGCCGAGTATGAAAAGGAATTTGTCCGATTAAGCCGCTATGGAAGGGAGATAGTCCCTAATGAGATCGAAAGGTGTAAGAGATTTGAAGAAGGATTAAATGATAATATAAAGATCATGATCACTGCCTTGGGAATCACCGACTTCACCAAGTTAGTGGAACCTGCAATAAAGGTTGAAAATGTTAGAATAAGTGAGCAGACCAGAAGAGAGAGACAGCAGAAGAGGGGCCCAGGTCAGTCTAGTTCATCTCCTGCATTTGGGAAGAAGTTCAAGGGTTCACCTGCACAGAGTTCAGGCCAACCACAAGGTCAGGGTTAGTCTCAGGGCCCAGGCCACAGTTTACCCCTAGGAGAGGTCAGTCCTCACCATCAGTGGGCAGCTCTCCAGGGATGGGGTTCAGGGGACCAGCCCCAGCATCTTCTGCATGTCCACATTGCCTGAAGTGGCACAAGGGGGAGTGTTGGAGAGTGACTGGTGCCTGTTTAAGGTGTGGGTCAACAGAGCATCAGTTGAGGAACTGTCCACGCAGAACCACTACAGCTGCTCCAACGCAAGCATGACACTGCTCTGCACCACAAAGGGTAGAAAATCGCAAACTGAGGCGGTGGGATCTTCTCGAGGCACGCATCTCTGAAACCAGAGAGGCCTGATAATAGACCACCTGCCAGAGCTTATGCCATTAGAGCTCAGGAGGAGCAAGATGCCCCGGACGTCATCAGGGGTACGTTCTCCCTCTACAATACATCTATGCATGCATTAGTGGATCCAGGATCCACTCATTCATACATCTGCATCAACCTACCCGTAGAAAGGGGGATACTAGTAGGGGAGAGTGACCAAGACATTCTGGTCACTAATCCATTGAGCCATAGTGTAGTGGTGAACAAAGTATACAAGGGTTGCCCGTTAAGGATTCAGGGGTATGAATTTTTGGCAGACCTGATTGAGTTGCCCTTCCACGAGTTTGATGTGATTTTGGGAATGGACTGGTTGTCACGTCATCAGGCAATAGTTGATTGCAAATTGAAGAGAATTTCTCTGAAAACTTCAGAGGGTAATGAGATCACTGTTGTGGGTGAAAGGACAGATTTCCTGTCCAATGTCATCTCAGCCACAGCTGCAAGAAGAATGATGAGAAAAGGCTGTGAAGCCTACCTGGCACATGTGGTGGATACTAGGCAGGCTAAACCAAACTTGAGTGATATACCCACAGTAAGAGACACCCTAGATGTATTCCCTGAAGAATTGCCTGGTTTGCCACCAGAAAGGGAAGTCGAGTTTGCTATTGAGACACTGCCGGGTATAGCACCCATTTCCATTGCTCCTTATAGGATGGCACCCACTGAATTGAGGGAGTTAAAAACTCAGTTGCAAGAGTTGCTTGATAAGGGGTTCATACGCCCCAGTGTGTCACCGTGGGGAGATCCAGTGCTGTTTGTAAAGAAGAAGGATGGGACTTTGAGGCTATGTATCGATTACCGGCAGTTGAATAAAGTGACTGTGAAGAACAAATATTCGTTGCCTAGAATTGATGATCTGTTTGATCAGTTGAAGGGAGTAGGAGTATTTTCCAAAATTGATCTCAGATCAGGGTATCATCAGTTGAGGGTGAAGTATGCAGATGTGCCAAAGATTGCATTCAGGACCCGGTATGGGCATTATGAGTTTCTGGTGATGCCCTTTGGCCTAACAAATGCACCAGCTGCATTTATGGACCTTATGAACCGTATCTTCCATCCATACCTAGATCGGTTCGTAGTGGTCTTTATTGATGATATTTTGGTGTATTCCAAGACCAGGGAAGAACATGATGAGCATTTGAGTATTGTTCTGCAAACCCTGAGAGAAAAGAAGCTGTATGCTAAGTTGTCCAAGTGTGACTTCTGGTTAAATGAAATTGCATTCCTTGGACACATAGTGTCAGCTGATGGGATTAGGGTGGATCCCAAGAAAATAGAAGCAGTGATGGAATGGAAGCCTCCCAGGAATACAACTGAGGTCAGAAGCTTCTTGGGGCTAGCTGGGTATTACAGGAGATTTGTGAAGGGATTTTCCTTAATAGCTGCTCCAATGACCAAGTTGTTACACAAGAACGTCAGATTTGACTGGAATGACAAGTTTCAGACCAGTTTTGAAAAGTTGAAGGCTATGTTGACAGAGGCACCAGTGTTAACACAGCCAGTGTTAGGAAAGGACTTCGTGCTCTACGGTGATGCCTCTTATAATGGGTTAGGGTGTGTATTGATGCAAGAGGGGAAGGTGGTCGCTTATGCTTCCAGGCAGCTAAGGCCACATGAACAGAATTACCCTACCCATGATCTAGAGCTTGCAGCAATTATCTTCGCACTGAAGATATGGAGGCATTACTTGTATGGTGAAAAGTGCTACATTTACACGGACCACAAAAGCCTAAAATACTTGCCAACCCAGAAGGAGCTCAACCTTAGACAGAGACGATGGATTGAGTTCCTGAAGGATTATGATTGTGTAATTGACTACCATCCTGGGAAGGCAAATGTAGTTGCTGATGCTTTGAGCAGAAAATCCATCACAGCTTTGAGATCATTGAATGCCCATCTATCTTTGGTTCGAGATGGAGCTATTTTGGCCGAAGTTGCAAGTGAGGCCAAACTCATACAGCAGATTTTAGATGGGCAAAAGGGATGAAAAGTTAATGGCTATTATGAGCAAAATCTCGAGGGAAAAGCAACCGACTATGAGGTGAAAGCGGATGGATGTCCTGTACTACAAAGGAAGAGTATGTGTACGATGATGGGGAATTGAAGGCCAGATTCTCAAAGAGGCACATACCGGTGTTTATGCTATGCACCGTGAAGTACAAAATGTATCATGATCCAAGCTTTAGTATTGGTGGCCTGGTATGAAGAAGGACATAGCTGACTATGTGACTAAATGCTTGACATGTCAGCAAGTCAAGGCAGAACATCAAGTTCCATCAGGTTTGCTACAGCCTATACGCATACCAGAATGGAAATGGGATCGGGTCACCATGGATTTTGTGAGTGGTATACCTTTCACCCAGAAGAAACATGATGCAGTATGGGTGATAGTAGATAGATTGACAAAGTCAGCACACTTTCTGCCAGTTAGGACTGACTACTCACTGGAGAAGTTAGCAGAATTGTATATCAGTGAGATAGTTAGACTGCATGGAATTCCACTTTCCATCATATCTGATCGAGACCCAAGGTTTACATCGAGATTTTGGAAGAAGTTGCATGAGTCCTTGGGTACACAACTCCACTTCAGCACAGCTTTCCATCCTCAGATGGATGGGCAATCAGAAAGAGTAATCCAGGTAAACAATTGAACCAATTGAATTAATACAAATATTGAACTAAAATGATAATAATAACGTGAAATATATGTCAGGTCCTTGAGGATATGCTGAGGAGTTGTGTCATTGAGTTTGAGTGAAGTTGGGATAGATACCTCCCACTGGCAGAATTTGCATACAACAATAGCTACCAAGTTAGCATCCAAATGGCCCCGTATGAAGCACTGTATGGGAGGAAATGTAGAACTCCAGTGTGCTGGACTGAATTAGGCGAAGACAAACTGGTGGGGCCAGATCTGGTGAAACAGACTGAGGAGAAAGTAAAACTAATCAAAGCCAATCTGAAGGTTGCCTCAGATAGACAGAAATCTTATGCCGACCTGAAGAGAAAAGAAATAGAATATATGGTTGGCGACAAAGTGTTCCTCAAGGTGTCACCGTGGAAGAAGGTATTGAGATTTGGAAGAAAAGGTAAGTTGAGCCCTAGGTTCATTGGCCCATATGAAGTCATGGAACGTGTGGGTCCAGTGGCCTATAGGCTAGCTTTAACACCAGAGCTGGACAAGATCCACAATGTGTTTCACGTGTCTATGCTAAGAAGATACCGCTCAGATCCTTCACATGTCATCTCCAGGGAAGAAATTGAAATACAACCGGATTTGACATATGAAGAAGAACCCATACGGATCTTAGCTCGGGAAATGAAAGAGCTGAGGAATAAGCAGATTCCACTAGTGAAAGTGCTTTGGAGGCACCACAACACCGAAGAGGCAACTTGGGAAAGTGAAGAGACGATGAGGCAACAGTTTCCTCAACTGTTTGCATCAGGTAAATTTCGAGGACGAAATTTAAATTAGAGGGGAAGATTTGTAACACCCTCCCTGTAGCAACTCAGTACATTCTACTGTTCTAGTGACCAGTGTCGGTCCGGACCATAATTTGAAGTGAACTAGAGTGTTACAAACTGAAATGGTATGCTGCCTAGTGAGGGCAGCAGGTGAGGCTGTGATTCTAGCCCACTTGGACAGCCATAACTTTGGCTGTGTAGGTTTAATTGGTGTTTGGCCAATTGGAGATGAAACTAGACATAAAATGGCACAATTTTGCTGAAGAAACCATGCCCAAAAGACCAAAGCAAGTGGACCAAAAATTAGCCCCAATCCGGATACCCTAAAATCAGATTCTGCAGAATGACCAAATGAATAGTAACTGTTCATTTAGCCATAACTCACTGTAGAATGGCCCAATTGACCTGAAAGTTTTACAGCAACAAGATAAGATATAGAAAAACAACTTTCATGAAGAACCCTACCCCAAATTATGAGCAGAACCTATCCAACAAGGCAGTGGCAGTCACTGTTCACTGCACTGTAGATATGGTCAATTCTGCAGTTTTGCAATCCGGCCAGCTGTGGTTTTTGGACCATAACTGGAGCTACAAAACTCCAAATGGAGTGATTCAAAAAAGGAAATTCAACTAGACAAAATAAGGAACAACTTTCATGTGTACCATTTCCTCAAATTCCCACTGTAACAGTCACTAATGGAACAGTAAATTTAGGGTACAAAAACTGAAAATTCTGCTCCCTTAGTTCTAAGCTTAAAAATGGTATTGGTGATTAATTCCAACAAGTTTTGAATGCAAAATGTGGTACATTGGGGGTGTTAAAACCAATGTACCTATTTTCTGTCCAAAAGTCAACATTTTTGTTGACCAATGAGGTGAATAGTGATACCAAAACTTGAAATTCAAAAATTGAAGAATTCAAAAGTATTAAATGCCCTAGTATACCTAACAAGATTGGTTTGGATAGTTTGGCATGCCAATAGGGTTCAGTTAGCAGTACTGCACATGGCATTATGCCATTATGTGATTTTATGGCTTTTAGCCATTCTGACCTTGTGATGATATTTGGCCTTGTGCCTATTGTCATTACAGCTTATTAGCTGTTCTGTTGCACACCGGGAGATGCATACGTGACCGATGGTGTGACGGCCCGAGGTACTAGATACCCAGCGCCAGTATACCCGTTTATCCAGTCCAGTCGTCCAGTATAGGTTACTTGGGCAACCAAAAGAATGAAAGTGGACAAAGTTAACAAAATAAATGATTATAACAAGTACAAAACCAAGAAACATCGATACATTCAATACATATTTATTTTCTGCTATTCCTTTTATTTTATTATTGCTCCAGTAAGCATTATTGCTTTGCGCTGTGCTTTTGCCTCGCGTATGTTCTGGATATTATGATCGAGAGCCGTGTTGACCGCAGACTGGGTGAGACCATCCTGCAGCTCTGCATAGTGTCCGTGTCACCTCACCATCTTCTGTGCATTGGTAGGACACTAGGTTTCATTTTGATATTTTGTAACTAACTTTTATTTTCTCATATGTAATTGAACTTATGAAATGTATTTTGATGTTCATGTAAATAATGAGAATTGTGTTTGTGAATGGAAAAGTGAATGTTTATCTGTGATTATACATGATTATCACATGAGATGAATGATTGAGAAATGAAATTGAAAAATGTTGAGATTTTGATGTTGGAGTTTGTAATGATTGAATATGATTATAGGAAGTGTTTTTCACAGGTTCCGAGGAACTGTTTTCTCCATTTTTAGCCGGTACTCTGCCGGATTTTCTATAAAATTTTCGGAACCTCAAATAAATTAAAATTTCAACAAATGACTTAAATAGATTATATTTCACAAGATATATTCAAAATTATGATGAAAATTAATTAAGATAAAATAAAGTATTCCGGTACACCGTGTGACATAACTTACTCGGATATACTGTAGACGGGTAAGGGGTGTCACATAATCACTTAGTTTTCATTATGTATTGGTGATTTTGTGTTGTGTTGTTGATAAATTGAAGATTTGGGAAGTTTGGTCTATTATTTTTTTTTTGGGTGGGGGGGGGGGGGGGATTAGGAGAGGGTTTAGGCATTTAATTATGCAATTGATCATAGACTATAGCTATTCTAAAACCGATTGACTGAACCAAACTGAACCAATTTCTTTTGTTCGGTTTAATTCAATTTTCTATTAGTTCAGTTTGGTGCGGTTTACAAATTTTTTTTTTTGGTAATTCAATTTTACAATTTAGTTTAACTCCAAAACGAACCAATGGATTGCACAACCTTAGAAACAAGTAATAAGAAAAAAGGGAAAAAGTTTATTTGCTTAATAAATCGAATCAGAACACCCTATGTTCTAGAGTGCTCTATCGCTCGGTGACGATTGTCTGTCGGATAGTCAGGATGCCTAAAACTACATTTAAATGTTAGTGAGAAGACATAAAATAATGAAATACAAGAAAGGAAAATACAAGAAAAACAAAGGAAAAATAATAGCAATGAAATGTAATCAAGTTAAACAAGCCGAAAACAGTAGCGATGAGTGACCGCACTGGAAAGTTGTGGCGTGGACCGTTGACTAGCCCTGGACCGCGGGGAACCCTGAGAAATATTTTTAAGACTTAAATAAATATCTATTGAAGTATAAATGACATTAGAAATATCAAAGAAAAATTAAGTAATTAGTACAAAAAAAAATGAGAAATCGAAAAACCGACAAAAATTAGTGTTACCAAAAAATCGAAAATACAACCTGAATAGGGGCATTGTGGTCAATTGACACCCCGAGTTGCCTTTTGACCTAAATGTCCATTAAAAATAAATGATATTAAACTTTGAAAATGTCATAAAAAAAATTAAATTGTGGTACATAATGTAAATATTGGAAAAATGGTGACAAAATTGTAAAATTGGAAACTTTGGATTAATTAATACTTTAACCAAACTTAGTGCTCCACTAAGTGAAGTTAATGGACATATAATATAGCATATTGGAACAGAAAATCTGTTATCTTCAACCTCACAAACAAACCAGCTGAAAATCCTCCCAAGCTTTCATCCATGGCCACCCACTTCCCAAGCTCAAATCTCCATGATCAAGCCATGCTTTCTACAACTTGTTTTCATTAAAGTTTATCCCCACCTTGCAAGCAAGAATTTATAGTAATTTCAAGAGGAATAGGTGAAGTTTGGTCAAGCTCACAAGGGGTAAGTACCCATTTCTTCAACTTTTCTTTGTTAAAGTTTGTGTGGGTGTTGAGATAAGTTGATATATGGAAGAAAAATTGAAGTTTGGTAAGTTAGGGTGCTACTCCATTTTGGTAGCCATGGAAGTCCAATATGTTAACTTGTTTTCTTCATGTATTTGGTGATTTGGGGTATTGATTAAAGTGTTTAAATGTATTGAAGTTAATTTCCATGTATAAAGTTTGAATGGTAAGCTTGAAAAGTGAAAATGAAAGTTTGATGTGAATGTGTTACTTGGGCAGCCTCATAATGGAAATTGGTAATGTTTAAGTTTATGAAATGTTGTTGAAGTATTGTACAAAAAAATGGCAGCATATGTGTATAATTGAGTAGAGAATAAATGTGTAATTTGATAATGGAAGTAATGTGTAATAATTAGGAGTGTTTATGTGTATATATTATTGGGTTTGGACTTTGTGAATTGTCATTGCATTTGGTGTATTGTGAAGTTGTTGTATTCTATCCAAGTTGACCTATAATGTAAGGTAATGAATGGTTATAGTTAGTGCCAAATGTAGAATGGTTTGGAGAAGTGAGGAGATAGTTGGTGAATGTGTGTTTAGTTTGGTGTTTGAAAGGCATGTAGAGGGCAGTGTGCAAATGAGCCTATAACCCTAAGTGTGTCACTCCAATTGGTATGAGGCCAATTGGAGGTAAAACTAGGCACAAAATGTGCCAACTTTCATGAAGAAAGCCTACCTAAATTCTGTCCAGAAAGTGATATGAGAATTGACCAAATCTGGATTATGACTTTGCAAACCTGAAAATTGACCATTTAGACAGCAGTTAGTGTTTTGGACATAACTCACTCAAAATAGGTCCAATTGACCTAAAAGTTTTACCATGGATAGATTAGACATAGAGCTACAACTCTTATGAAGACACCAAAACTCAGAAATGACCATACGCAAGTCAAAATGCTTGCACAAGTTCGGGTATAAAAATTGTCAGAACCGGAAATGACCTAAAAATGACCTAAAGTTGCCATTTTTAGTGCAATTTGACCAGCAATAGTAAAATGACCATAACTTGGTCTAGTAAACTCCAAATGACCTAAAATTTATGGCAAAAGTTTACTAAGACATAGACCTACAAGTTTGTAAGTCGGACCAGAAATCGAAAACCGAGGGAACTAGGTCATCCAGCTAGGTCAAAATAGTATACCGAAATCTAATAAATTGCAATAAAATGCAATACACTTAAAAATGGAATTGGTAACTTATACCAACACTAAAGGACTATAAAATGTGACATATTGGTAACATTAAAATTTATTCCCCTAAAGTGCATTAAAGGTCAACATTATAGGTTGACTAAGCAAAGCAATAGTATTAAATAAATTAATTATTGAACCTTATTGTTAGAGACAGTTTAAATGAGTACTGAAACACTTTAAATTGTGTGTTTCAGTTAACAAAGACTCAAGGAAGGGGAAAGAAAGACTGAGTCAGGGCCAAGAGGTTACTCTACAGAGGTTTGTGCACAACAGTTATTCTTTTTAATTTTTCAATTGAAATAAATTATGACAATTTGTATGTTATTGTTTTAAATTGTGCAAAATTGTTTGAATGGAAATTTGATGGATACTTATTGCTTGAAAAATATTGCAAATGGTTTGAAACTACAGCTATCATGTATATTGATTGAATTCCTCGCTAGCTTGTCTAGTGGGACGAACTGGCTTTGAATTCCCTCTCTGACTGTAGGGTTGAGGTGTGTGTTAGTTGAGGACGAATAGGATGAGTACTCATATAATTGCTAGCTAGCTATGTTATTCCTCACTAGCCATCGGCTTTTGGAACGAATTGGACTATGGAATCATGATTAAGCTGTGTGTGTGATTTATTGATATTTATTGTGATATTGTGAAATGGAGTTTAATTCTTTATGACATTTACTGTCTTTTGAATTCAACTATGATTTTAAGTATCCACAGTTCATATGATTTATGGTTTATGGTTTTAAATTGTATTTTCTTAATGTTGTGCACCACTGAGACATTGGCTCAGCGATAGCTTTTTCATTGCTGTGCAGGTAGACAAACAGACAAAGCAGCAGAGTAGGTTGTTTGTGCTACATTTTGGGATTGTGTCGGGTATATTGAGTATACCACCTTTTTATAATTTTTGTTGTAATGTATGTTCTCTGTATGTATATATTATACTTGGTTTTGAGCAGTTGTAAACTAAAGTTGCAATATATTTATTTCTTATCTCAGCTTTTGAACTACTCAGTCATTTTGTAGTCTATGTTTGGAAATATTGAAAATTGATGTTGAATTGAGTTTGACAAATGTTGAGAAAATTGATTTGTGTTGAACTATTATTGGAGTTTAAGATTAAACAAATATATTAGAAGTGTTTTTTTATAGGTTTCTGAAGAACTGTTTTATTCAAAATATAGATGGCACTCTGCCAAAATTTTTACAAAAATTATTGATACTTCATATGTGTTATTTGGCTTCACTTCAGTTTAAAAAAAAAAAAAATTAACACCTATCAAAAGTGCTCACCACTGTCAAAAGAAATAAGAAAAGGTTTAAAATCCCTTGTAGTGTATTTAATGGGTTATCAGTAGATAAAGTTTGGTAATTCATTAGGTATACTATGGAATCATGTTATGCCTTACGGAGGGGTAGGGTGTGACATGAACTAAATTTTACTACAAACAAAAAAATAAAGTACATAATGAGAGACCTTTATATAGGCACTTACCATATGAAATCCAATTTGAAAAATATAAACTAAACTTATTTGTGCTACACCTTCTTAAGGAATTATAATTAGAATTCTAAAAAAAAATAAATTGAAAAGAAAAGCCTACAAAATTAGGAAAAGTCAATCTTCCCTCCAACATATTGTGGAAGCCATGGATGGATAAGGTGTAGGAAATTCTCTTCCAACTAGATTTGAAGAGATCTTGATATTCTCCTTGAATTTAGCTTATCTTCCTTGAATTTAGCTTACTTTTTAGGAAAAGATAGATTTTGAAAGAATAATGCATCAAAATGCACCTTAGGAAGCATAGTTAGCAATTTTAAAATTTTTTAACCCTAAGTTTCATGCAACATATAAACCTTTTATACTATTGCAAAACACTTGGTTTTAGTCCCAATCAATTGCTAACATACCTAATTGGCCATTAGGAAACAAAGCCCTAAAATTCACAAAGTTAGGGTTTTGAAGAATTCTTACTCCATTAGGTGTAGAATCAAATTCCAACACCTATTCCGGGGAGTGAAGACCATAAAGTACTAGCCCTTTAGCTTTTTCATACAAGCCTCTTGATCAAAGCCCTTTGATCCAAGCAAAAATCCTCCTTTCTCTTCCAATATGGTTCGGCTAAGATAGGGAAGAAAGGAAGAGAGAATTTTCTTGGTTTTCCTTGTATGGAAGATATGATAAACCTTTTCTCTAGGCTTAATTCAAGTGTATTAACACTTAATACTCTTGAATCTCAAGCAAGGAAAAAGAAGTATTCTTTTGGTTATGGTGGAAGGAATGGGATGGCAAAAGAGAAAGAAGAAGATGATAAAATCTTCTCTTTTCTTCCTTTTTTATTTATGTTGATTTCCTTAATTAAAATTAAGCTTCCAAGTGTCAATTTTTATTTAACTTCTCATAAGTCATAGTGCTATGACTATCCAATTAATTCTGAATTAATTTCCCAACTCATGAACCTTGATCATACGTACAATACACTAAAATCTCTCCATTACAAAATTCTGATTCCAGCTAGAGTCATAGTTTATGTTAAACTCTTATGCTTAGAATCATATATCTTTCTTTTAATTCTAATTCTTGATTAATGAGACTTTCCTGTCAGAAACTCTTTTATGACTAATTCCATCTGTCCTGGCCAGAAACCTGATTCATCAAGAATAATTAAATGGACATAGGATTTTATCTTTATTTACATAGGGTATGAATCCCATCTTGACTAACACCTATCTCCATATATAATAAGTCGAAGCCAACACATGCCCATATACCTATACATAGTACAAGTATGAAAGCAGTATCAAACTCAAACTACCTATATACAAGATAATCGTGTTATCTCAGGTCAAGGGATTATATGCACTATTATGACATAGATGACTTTGTATTTACAAGAGTAAACAAGTCATCTTATTTCACTAGTTCAACCTATTTATCTTATAAGTGCCCACTATGTTTGTCTTATGGCATGAGACTCACCATTTCATCCCATTAGTATCATATACTAATCCATGGACACAAACATGAGTGACAATCTATCTGGATAAGTCATGTCCAATGAAGTATCTTAGATTGTGAACCAAATTTATAATGCTTGTACTAGAATGTTCTGTCACTCATATTCTTAACAACTTAATAATAGAACATCTAACAAGTCATTAAAGGATATTTCTCTATACCATTCAAACTATTCAAATATAAGAGAAATAAATAATTTGCCATTAAATGGGAATAAATGTTTACAATACACAACACAAAGGCATTGCTCTAAGGTATGCTACTAACAATCTTCCACTTGCACTAGAGTCAATGACTATATTGTACAGTACTCATCTTCTAAAGATGACTGTATGATTATCGCGTAACACCCTCATACTAAGTAGTCTTATACATTCTACTATTTCGGTGGCTAATGTCTGTCCAGACAGTTAGAATGTCTAGAAATATACTTAAATCACACAAAGAAGCCATAAATAAAATTGATAAAGATCAAATGAAGTTGGATAAAAATAAAAGAAATGGAGCACCAATAGGTTAAATGAGCCTAGGTCACAGCGATGAGTGACCTACATGGGAAATGACTATAAGTTCAGTTGCTACCCTAAATTCGTATGGGACCCTATGGAGACCTTAATGAAGGAATTATTTAGAAATTATTGGAAGTGTGAAAATCATAGAAATGAAAAGAGAATAAGTACCAATAATTGAATTAAAACTTAAGGACTCATCGGGTACTATGGGAAAAAGATATCGTATAACCCGATGAGGGGCATTTTGGTCATTGCACTTAAAGAGGTGACTTTTGATCAAAATTTCAATTAAATTAAGTGAAATTAATGTATTGAAAAATGAAGAAATGTGGATGAAAATTTAAGTAAAAATGTGAAAGGAAAAGAAAAGAAATGAAAATTCAAAATTTAATTAGCATTATGACCTAAGCATGACCTCATGATGATGCAATTAAAATTAATGTCCTATTAACATTAGACAACCATTCTAATTATCAAAATTAAAAAAAACAAAACACCTTTCTTTTCCTACCCAAACGAGCCGGCTCACTTCTCTCTCTCCCTTCTTTCATTTTTCCTCCATTGATGAACACACCAAGCTTTGAATTCTTGAGTTTTCTTCCATATGTTACCTAGCCACTTAAGTAGAAACTTGAAATTAGACATTGATTAAGAGATTGAGAGCAAGGAAAATCAAAGGAAGTGAAGATTTGGAAGATACAAAATCTGCCTATTAAGGTAAGTGACCTTCCGAGTTTAATTAGTATTATATCTTTTGAAATTAAGTTGAGTTGAGTAGAAATTGACTTGAAAATGGATGAATCATGGTTATTAGGGGGGTTTGAATTTCGGCAATAGTAGGAAGGTTAGGGTTTTGATGTGGTTTGATGAAATTGAACATGATTCCTAACTTAGGTGATATTAGACAACCATTCTAATTATCAAAATTAAAAAAAACAAAACACATTCCTTTTCCTACCCAAACGAGCCAGCTCACTTCTCTCTCTCCCTTCTTTCATTTTTCCTCCATTGATGAACACACCAAGCTTTGAATTCTTGATTTTTCTTCCATATATTACTTAGCCATTTAAGTAGAAACTTGAAATTAGACCTTGATTAAGAGATTGGGAGCAAGGAAAATCAAAGGAAGTGAAGATTTGGAAGATACAAAATCTACCTATTAAGGTAAGTGACCTTCCAAGTTTAATTAGTGCTATATCTTTAGAAATTAAGTTGAGTTGAGTAGAAATTGACTTGAAAATGGATGAATCATGCCTGTTATGAGGGGTTTGAATTTTGGCCAGTAGTAGGAAGGCTAGGGTTTTGATGTGGTTTGATGAAATTGAACATGATTCCTAGCTTAGGTGATGATGTATGCTTGATTGGTGCGTTTGAGTTGCATGAAATTACTTGAATTGGAAAATTGAGCAATTAGGGTTTGGAGAATTAGGACTTTTGTGCTAGGGAGTGCTATTGATGTGTTTAATGTTAAATTATGGCCATTTGGTATGAATTGAATATGGTTTGGTGTTAGTTGGTGAAAAGAATTAATGGGATAGGAAAGGGTTGAGTGTGCTGGAATTCTAGATACTGGAGTCCAGCACACTTAAATGCTCATAAGTTGAGCTACACAACTCCAATTGGTGTGAAACCAATTGGAAATAAAACATAAGACATAGGGATAAAACTTTCATGAATAATGCCTACCCAGAAAATGACCATAAGTTATCTCAAATTTGGCTTGAATCCAGAATTGCAATTCTGAACCTGACAAAAATGACCAAATAAATAGTACTTAGTAAATTAGGCATAACTCACTCCAGAAAACTCCAATTTAGGTGATTCTTGAACCAATGGAAACCTTAGAAATAGGAGAATAGTTCTTATGAAGATCATAGAGCCAAATATGACCCTAACCTGATCAAATTGCTAGACAAAGTTAGTCTAGCAAATCTACCTTAGTGCTAGACTGAACCTGCAAAATGTGAAGGAGTAGGCATCCTACCAGTTTTGGCAAAATTGTCATAACTTCGGCTACAAAAATGTAAATTAGGTGATTTCAAAGCTAAAATTATCGTAAGATATAGAACTAAAAACTTAATGTTTTGACCATAGCCTAGTTCTTAGGGCAAAGTAGGGGAATTGTTGGGATAAGTTAGGAATCCCAAATTTGGAATTATTGCACCTTAGCCAATTTTCCCTGTGACCTTCGAATGGTTATCAGGCCATAACTTCCTCTAAAAAACTCCAATTGAAGTGATTTAAAATGATTTGGAAACCTAAGACAAAGACCTAAAACATTTTTTCAGGGACTAGGATCAAATTATGAACTTAAGATGCTCGGATATAAAATGTAAAGTTAAGGTACAAATCTACAAAACCTAAAATTTTAGGATATGGTACCTAGAACAATGTTTAGTAATTTGGCCATAATTTGAGATCTAGAACTCCAAATTGAGTGATTCAAAAAGAAAAATAAAAATAAGACATAGAAAAATAACTTTCATTGAGATCACCTTCCCAAATTATGACTAGAACTAAGTTAAAATGGGATTGTAAAGTTAGGGTTCCAAACTGTCCAGAACTAGAATTTATTGAAATTGCATAGCCAACTTAGGAAATTCATTAGGCATTTATTGAATAAATTTTAAAGATAATTGGGATGAGTATTGAGACACTTCAATTGTGTGTTTCAGTAGAAAAGGAGACCTTAGGAGACAAGGAAAAGTAAATCAAGAGCAAGGGAATTCATAGAAGTTTTGTGCACAACTTCACTTCTCTTTTGTTTTCAAATTTGAAAATTATTTGAATGGACTCCTTATGAACCAATTGTGTTTTTATTTTTCAATTGAGAATTATATACATTGTATTGAGAATTTTTGCACTGTGAAATGATTTTAAATTTATGGAAAAGTGGATGTTGGCCTTTTAATATCATTGTAGTAGGGGGTGGGTCAGTTTTGAATGCCATTTGAAGTGCTTGAGAAAATTGTGTGTTGCCAACCCAAAATGGGAATTAATTATGAATGAAATGTGTTTTATTTGAATTGCAAATGTGATTACTTGATTTGGGAAGTTTCTTGAAATTTGTTTTTAAACTACAGTTAGCATGACTGTCCTTTTTGGCATTCCCTTTTAGTAACGGCTAATTGAGATTTGAAATTTTATTATATTACCTCCCTCATTAATAAAGATTAGTGAGGTTGAGTTTACATGAGTACTCATTAGCTAGTTAGCCTTTCCCTCATTAATAACAGTTAGTGAGGTTGATTTACTTTGTCGTGGTGTACAACACGACATTGCTCGTAAAATTTTATGTCATGGTCTAAACTGTGTGTTCTTGGCAACACTTTTATTTTGTGATTTGTGAATTGTGATTTCTTAAATGAAATGTGATTTAAAAAAAATGATTATTATTGATTTGGAATTATGGTAATGTTTCTTTAGTTATGGAAATTATGATTTATTATGTTTTGATACATTATGCTTTATAATGAGTTTTAAAATTTTAGTTGTGTACCATTGAGTAAAATACTCAGCGATAGCTTCCTTATGCTGTCACAGATAAGGAGAAAGGCAAAGCAGTAAAGTGAGATGCTTGTAGCTGTGGTTGGAGCTGCGTTTAGATCATTTTCAGGTATATTATTTATACCCTTTTATAAATTCATTTTGATGTAAATTAGTTCATATGTATCTAAAAGACAAATGAACAGTTGTACAAATGAAATTGTAATAATATTTTATTATCTTTTGAGTCGTAAATTTTTAAATGAATATCCATTTTGATTTGTATATGAGATATGTATATTTCCTTGGCATTGGTTAAATGAAAAGAGATGATTTGAGTTGATTGAGTTCAAATTGTGTATGATATATTTTTATGAATTGATTTTCAACAGATTCGAAGAACTTTTTTTGCATAGTTTTAGCTGGCACCATGCAGAATTTCTGTAAAAATTTAAAAATGCCAAATTATTTCTAAATCAATCTTATGGTATATATCCAACACAAAGACACTTTTATAATTCTTTTTATCATCATTTTACACTTAAAATTGAAATGGAATTGTTTTAAAATTCCTTATAGTATATTTAATGGGTTATCTATAGGCGAAGTTCGATAAGTCATTAGGTATACTACGGGATCAAGTGATACCTTACAGAGGGGTAAGGTGTGACATATCGTCAATCTATGGCTTAAGTGAAGGGATCAGCCAAATTACCAGCTGATGTTATCCTCTACATTATTTTTTAATTGGTTTTTAGATTAAATGATTTACCTAAATTCCTGGTGTTCAGATTCCAAGTGAGACCTTGTACCTTTGCCCAAACTAAGGCACTGTTGTTGTCATAGATAAAAGAAACTGATGACACAATCAAAGGAACTTTGTTAAGTTCTGTTAAGAACTTCTGAATCCAAATAACCCTTTTGCAATATTGCATGTAGCAAAATACTTAGCTTTTATAGCAGAATCCATAGTTGTTACCTTTATGAAAAATTTTCATTCAACTGTTCAACTACTATAGATAGACACAAAAACATAAATAGAGATATGTAACCTTTACATATGTAACACCCTCATTGTAGTAATTTCGTACTTTATACTGTTTCGATGACCGGTGTCGGTCCGAACAGCTAGAACATTTGAAAAAATATTTAGACTAGAGTGAGGAGTCATAAATAACTCAAATGATAATAAGAAAAATTTAGGAAAAATTTTAGAAATAAAATACAACCAAGTTAAATGAGCCGGTGCCTTAGCGATGGGTAACCCAATAGGAAGTTGCGGTCTTTGCAACTAGAAGCCTTAAACTTTGGAGAAAATTCATGAAATAATTTTTGGGACTCCAGAGAAGAGTCATTGAGGTTTCTATGGCATTAGAATGCCAAGAAAAAGTTTAGAAAATTTTTTCGATCGACACAGACGATTTTGGCTCAATAAGCCAAATGGAGGGCATTTTGGTCATTTCGTCTTCGGAGATGATTTTTGACCGACTTGTCCAGTTAAGTAAATAATTATTATGGTCTAAAATATAAATAAATATTGCTAAAAATTAAATTAAAAATGAGTAGAAAAGAAAAGAAAAGAAAAGAAAAATAAAGAAAATTGGAATTTTTACATTATGATGATGTCTTTTAAAGTCTACCCACCAATCACTATTTAACTAATTAATTAAAGAAAAAAAATGAAATAAAATGGGTTAAAAACAAATAAAACCAGCAGCTTCTTCTTCATCATGAACCGATCCATAGAGAGAGAGAGAGAGAGAGAGAGAGAGAGAGAGAGAAGAGGTTCTACCATTTTCAAGCTTAAAAGCTTGAATTTCCTCTCCATTTGTTCACCAAAATTGCTAAGTCCCTTCATAAAAATTTGATTTTACACCTAGAAAAAACTATTAGCAGCCAAAGAAGAAGAGATTAGGGAGGTTTAGTCAAGGTTAAGTGAAGCTCAAAAAGGTTAGTGCTTATACTTACTTCCCTATCTTTTTAATCATTGTTAGGAAGACAAATTAAATGAGAATTTGTTGTAGAATTGAACAAAACAATTATATTGAAGTATGTATGAGAATCGGCAGCCATGGGAGAAGGATGAGATTTGTTGATTTGTATGAATTGAATTGTTTAGAAGTGGTTTGTGATGAGAAAACTTGAGTTAGATGTTGAATTATGTGTGTTGGATGTGTTAGATGGCATGGATAGCATAAAATGGACACTTTGGAAATTAGGGTTTGTTAAAAATTAGAGTTTTTCTTATGTAATGGTAAATTAACATTGTAATGGCCAATTAGTGATCATTTGAATATGTGTGAGGAGGAATTGAAGTGGGTAAGGATAATGGAGTTGAGCTTAGGCATGCTGCCCTTGGTGACCTGTAGGATTGGGTGTGAGTCCAGTAGATTTGGGTAGCTATAACTAAAGTTGTATAGGTTCAATTGGTGCAAGAATAATTAGACATGAAACTAGACACATAATGGTACAACTTTGGTGAAGAAACCTTACCTAGAAAACTAAATCAAGTTGACCTAAAAATTACCCTAATCCGGGTAACCAACATGCTGTCCCTGGAAAATGACCAAATAAATAGTGTTTGTTCAAATGGTCATAACTCAGTGTAGAAAAGTTCAATTGATTTGAAATTTTACCAACAAAAAGCTGAGACATAGCCCTACAACTTTTATGAAGAACACAAATCCAAATTCTGACCATAACTTAGTCAAATTGCCAACCAAACTTAGGTTACCAAATCTGGTAGAACCAAATTGCCCAGAAATTCTGGGTATAGGTCAATCCGGCTAGTTATGGTAAAATGATCATAACTTGAGTTACAAAACTCCAAATAGAGTGATTCAAAAAAAGAAATGTAATTAGACAAAATAAGGAACAACTTTCATGAAGACAATTTTATCAAATTCCTACTATACAAATGACCAATGGAACAGTAAACTTAGTGCTTGAAATATGAAAATTGTAAAGTAACCAACACTAAGTGTAACGATTGGGCTCCCACCACTAGAGGAATTGTCCACTTTGGCCGTAAGCCTCACGATTTTGTCCCATAGGTGGAATGGAGAACTTCACAGGAGGTCACCCATCCTAGGATTTCTCTCAAGCGAGCACGCTTAACCCTGGAGTTCTTCCAACTCTCCAGGCCATTCCACCAAAAGGCGCCTCTAGTGATTAGTTCCCCCATTTTATATATCATTACTTTTTGAACCCAAGACCATCTCCGTGCTTTGCCGATGTGGGATTTGCCTAAGGGACCTTTCTCCCCCCCTTTTGGGACTTAGCGTCCTCACTGAGGTTTGCCCCACCATTGCTCAAGAGGACACGTGAGCGGCTCTGATACCAATTGTAACGATTGGGCTCCCACCACTAGAGGAATTATCTGCTTTGGCTGTAAGCCTCATGGTTTTGTCCCATAGGTGGAATGGAGAACTTCCTAGGAGATCACCCATCCTAAGATTTCTCTTAAGTGAGCACGCTTAACCCTGGAGTTCTTCCAACTCTCCAGGCCATTCTACCAAAAAGCGCCTTTAGTGATTAGTTCTCCCATTTTATATATCATTACTTTTTGAACTCAAGACCATCTCCGTGCTTTGTTGATGTGGGATTTACCTAAGGGACCTTGTCTAAAACATGTCACACCTTATCCTTGGTAAGGCATGGCATGTTCCCGTAGCATACCTAATGAATTACTGAACTCCACCTACCGATAACCCATTAGTTATGCTACAAAGGATTTTAAAACAAATCATAGCTTTTTATCTTATCAATTCTTTTGCGGAAAACTGCATGAGAATAGTTAAAATTCCATGTAAACATTCATTGGAAATAATGATAGACTAAATATTGCAAGAGTTACATTTTCATAAGTCTCAAAGTAAAATACAAAATAGTTACAAACTCAAAATGTGATAGCAATGCAATGCTTTTAAAAACAAACTGCTCAATGTCCGTACATCCATACATATAGGTACAAAATACATCAAAAGGAAATTACAGGGGTATACCTACGATATATACCCACAATCAATACCAAATGTTGCTTCTAAGTCTCTCACTTGGTAGCCTTCTCTTTTCCCTTACCTGAGACAACATAAAGAAGCTATCGCTGAGTATATCACTCAATGGTGCACAACTAATAACTTTAAAACTTAAGGTAAAACACAATTTGTCAAAGCATAATAAATCACATTTTTCTTAAGTATGAAAACTTCACAATAGTTCTAAGTCCATAAAGGCCATTTATTGGAATAACATTTCAAATGAGAAATCACACTTCATAAATCACAATTCACAAAGCATTAGTGTTGCCAACATCAACACACAGTTTAGGCCATGACACAAAATTTCATGATCAGTGCTGTGTTGTACACCACGACAAAGCAATCTCAACCTCACTAATTGTTAGTAATGAGGGAAGGGCTAGCTAGCTAATGAGTACTCATGTAGTCTTACCCCACTAACCGTTATTAATGGGAAACATAATCAACATCAATTATCAACCCCAAGTAGCCGTTACTACTGGGAAGTTAGGGACTGTCATGCTAACTGTGGTTTCAAAACAGTTTCCAAAAATTTTCCACTCAACAATCACATTTATAAACTAATAAACACATTCAAATTCATCATAATATCCATATAAAGGTGGCAACACCCAAATTTCTCAAATGCAAGAGAAAAATCATATTTCAGTCAAAGTAAACTTGTTCAAAGCAAACTCATTCAAATAAACACATTCTAAACAATTTACAAGTTTAAAAACGAAGAAAAGGTTAGTTGTGCACAAACCTTCAATGCTCTCCTTTCTCTTTACTCACTATTCCTTGTCCGTCCCAATCTCTTTCTCTACTGAAAATACACAAATAGAATGTCTCAATACGCATCTCAATTGCTACCAAGAACTCATTACATGAATGTCTAATGCATCCCAAATTAGCTTTGCAAATTTTTGAAAATTTTGGTTTTGGACAACTTGGTGCCCCAATATTTGAATCCAATTTTTACCTAGTTTCGATCATAATTTGGCGAGGTGTTCTTCATGAAAATTGTTCATCTAGGTCTTAACTTTATTTTCCTTTTTGAATCGCCTAATTCGGAGTTGTGTAGCTCAAGTTATGGCCAAAACATGATTACTGTTCACGTCACTGTTCATGCTGCAGATTTAGTTCTGGCAGATTTATCGATCCAAATTTGTTCAGCAATTTTATCAAGTTAAGTCCATAATTTGGTCTAATGTTCTTCATACTAAATGTTCTACTATGTCTTAGGTTTCCATCAGTTCAAGAATTGCCTAAATCAGAGTTTTCTAGAGAGAGTTATGGCCATGCAAAGTTTACTGTTCATATGGTAAATCTGCAATTCTGCAGATTCAGTGATTCAACTTTGCTTAGCAATTTGATTAGGTTAAGTCCATAATTTAGCCTCAAGTTCTCCATATGAAATGTTCTACTATGTCTTAGGTTTCCATCAGTTCAAGAATTGCCTAAATCGGAGTTTTTTAGAGAGAGTTATGGCCATGCAAAATTTACTGTTCATATGGTCAAATTCTGTAGGTTCCAGATTTCTGTCTCCAAGTTCAAGGCTCATTTCAGATAGTTTAAGGTCATTTCGGGGAAAGGTATCTTCATGAAAATTCTAGCCCTATGTCTTAAGTTTCGTTTGCAATTAGTTTCACACCAATTGGAGTTGTGTAGTTTAAGTTATAGGCTTCCAAACACACTTAATTCAGTGTGTAAAATTCTGCCCTAAGTTCAATTTTTCATTTGTTCAATTACTTCCACTAACCAACCTCAATTCACATTTAATTTATCCAAAATGACTATAATTTAGCATTAACACATCAATGGCACTTCCTAGCATAAAACCTATAATTTTCAAACCCCAAAGTTTGCAATTTCCCTAATCCTACCATTTCATTACCTCCATTCATCAACCCAACGTCAATTCAAACTAAATAAATCTCAAATGACCATAATTTAACACTACACACACCAATTTCACTCTCTAGCACCAAAACCCAATTTTCCCATGAATCCTAATCTTCCATAATTTAATTTATGCAATCCCATTAAATCTTACTACTCCTAATCATGCATACTACCTCAATCTAAGTTAGATTTATCATTAATTTAACTAAAATACATCAAAACCCTAATTTTCCCTAAGTTGGCCAAAACCCTAGTTTAGGTTCCATGCATGTTTCCTTTCAATTTCTCATGAAATTTGATCATAAGTTAACTTCATTCAAGGCTTATACAACTAATCTAACATGAAAAGAAACTTACCTCAAGTGACCACTTCTAATATTCAATTTCTTCTAACTCTTTTGTTCTCTTAGCTTCTAATCTCTCAATGAAAGATAAATTTGATGTTTTCTACCAATTAGATAGAAAACCCATGGAGAAAAAGTGGGGAAAATCAATGGTTGAGAGAGGTTGTAAGTGGAAGAATGAAGAGAGAAGAAAGAAAAGAGAGGGAGAGGAGGTGTGTGGGGGGCAACTAAATTAGGGAGGGAGGAAGATGGCTTCCTTTTATACTTATCCCAATTATTTATTTATTTAATTAATATTTATTGAGTTGTCCAAAGCGCATTGGTCCTAAAATTTTAATTGGGTCAAAATGGACTTAAAATTCTAGATTTTTATTTCTTTTATTTTTCTTTCACTTTATACTTGAATTCTTTTCCTAAAAAAAATTATTTCATAATTCAATTCATTAATTTCACTTAAATTAATTAACATTTTGGTCAAAAGTCAACTCTTGAGGTGAATTGACCAAAATGCCCCTCATCGGTTCATAATCTCTCTTTTTCAATATACCCGGTGAATCCTTATATTTTTGGGTCACTTGAATTTTTATTGTGTCTATCTCAATTAATTTTTTATTTATTTTTGGTCCTCAAGGTGTCTTTAAATAGTACTAGTCATGGACCAAAAATGGTATTATTCATAACTCGGAGGTTCGGGGTGTTACACTAAGCTTTGAAATGGTATTGGCAACCAATACTAACAACTTTAGAAAGCAAAATGTGGTATCTTGATGAACTTAGGTTCAATAAATTTATTATGTATTAAAAAGTCAACAATTTGAGTGAATAATAATATAAATAGTAATACAAAGACACAAAGTATAAGAACTAAATTGGTAGAGGAAATTAAGGTATGAAATTTGAAATCCATAAAATGTTCATAGATTACTTGGAATAGAAATATTAATTTACCTAAATGACTTAATGAACATTTAAGTTATGTGAGTATGTAGTTAAGATTTGTATTCCCATTACTAGTAGGTCTAATAAAACATAAGTGACACCACTTGAATATGAAATGTACTTTACATGAATAGATTATTGAATGCATAAATGAAATAAAAGTGTCATTTGGGATTTAGGTTCCCATCAAGAGAGAAAGGAAAGATGTTTGAATGTAAATGGTACGTGAAATCAAATGAATGTGAATTGAAATTAGTATGAATATTACGATGAATGCATAAATTACCTAGAAATGTGAATTTGGAAATTATGCTTCCACTATAAACAAAATTAGAATGCTATAAAAATATAAATGAAAAATATAATGAAATGATGAAACATATAGACTCCTAATGGTACTATGTGCCCACGTATTTCCTAGACACGTGTGTTTGATTGGATAGATTGGCATGCCAATAGGGTATTATTTTAGCAGTACTATGAAAGGCTTTATGCCTGTATTCATGGCTTTATGCCTGCACTCATGGCTTTATGCTAACATTCATGGCTTTTATGCCCGATTATGTGTTATCATGGCTTTTTAGCCATACTGACTGCATACGTGGTTGACGTTTTGCGTCTCATGGTATGACGGCCCGAGGCACCGCGGTGTCCAGTGCCAATGACCCGTTATCCAATTTAGTTAGCCTGTCATAGGTTACCTGGGCAGAGAAAAAAAAATTATTGAAATAAGTTAAAAATATTAGAAACTAAATAAATTAGTGAGAAAAATCTGAAAGGTATTAAACTAGTATTAAGAATTTAATTATTACGAAATGATCCATAACATAGAAAATATTAAGAGAGTAAATGAAAGATTAGCAAAATAAGCATAACGTAAGTTATTATTAGAAATGCATCCTCCATAATAAAATAAACATAAACTAAACATTTAGATTTATTTGTACATTATATAAATGATTATTGTAAACTTATGACAAAAGATATTCTAGAGAGCAACATAAATGACGAAAAATGTACTATATGGCAAATTTCATATGAACCCAGTAAAATTCTTGAATATAGAAAATATGCTCCAATTATTTTTATTTGTATATATTATTTCTTGTCATATTATTGCACCACTAAGCAGCAATGCTTAACGCGATGGATTTGTTTTCTCGCACAGGTACTGAAGATAAAAACCCAGTGGACATTAGACTGGAGATTTTAGAGTCCAGATCTGCGGAAGTGTCAGAAGTGTACAAGGTTGTCACCTCCTCAGCAATGCATGTAGATAGGGTCCATATAGATCATATGATGTATTTTGTACATTATAATTAATTATTATTTGTAATATAAAGTATGAATTGT
The DNA here is from genome assembly GCF_030052815.1 of Hevea brasiliensis. Classification (NCBI taxonomy): domain Eukaryota; kingdom Viridiplantae; phylum Streptophyta; class Magnoliopsida; order Malpighiales; family Euphorbiaceae; genus Hevea; species Hevea brasiliensis. Next base: position 73,392,977 of record NC_079504.1, read on the forward strand.
ATGTTGAAATATAGATTGTGGAACTATAATTAATTTGTAGATCATGTAAATTATGAAATTATGTAATTATTTTGTAAATTATGTAAATTTAGGAAATTTGAAAATTTTGCTTATATAATTTGAGAATGTTTACATATGAATTGAGTATGAATAGATTTGTACAAATGAGTATGTGAATCACAAGAATTGAATGTGAGATAAATATGATGAGCATGAATGATATTTTTATTGTAAAATATTATTGAAAATTTTAAGCAGGTGAATAGTGAAATACGTCAACTGATAATAAAATAGGAAAAACTCTGCTAGTTTATCTCTAGAAAAATAATTGATATTAAAATATAATGAGATCAAATTATTAAAATGATAAAGTAAGACAAGATAGGATGCTCCGGCATCGAATGTAGCACACTTCGCTCGGCTACATTGTAGTCGGGTGAGGGGTGTTACAACATAGCCTTATGTGACTATCACATTAGCTTATTTAATAATCACACGATCCTGTGTAACTTTTACACACTTTATGTGATTATTATATTTCTCTATTTTAAATAAACTTTTTATTTTTACCATTTAACTATAAGTCTAAATTTATAAACTCTATTAGTTACAAATTATTTTCTCCTTTTGACAAGATTTATATTCCAAATACTTACAAGGTATTTAGGAATAACCTCATCATATACTCAACATTCCAAACCTGAGTTTGGTTGGCATTTACTAGTCATTAATAGCATATGCAATATCCTGCTTAGTATATAACTGAGCATACTGAGCTTCTATCTTTAGATTTAGCATACTTAGCTTCTATCTTTAGGAGTCTTAAAAGATCTCTCTTAAGATAGTTGGATATTTTGCTTCATAAGCAATAATCTTTTCTTTGGAGTCAATCATGTTGAACCCTTTCAACATCCTTTCCAAAACTAGACTTATGAAGAATCTTATTATTCTTATATGCTCTATCTCTATAGATGCAAAAACAAGAACATAGATTTCATTCCCTAAGTCATAAATGGAGAAAAAATATATGTAACTAAACTTTACAGTCACTGGTATGCTCATTGTCATTTCCTATTAATAAATGTCATCTATATATAAATTTAGGTAAGTAGTTACTACCACTCACCTTCTTACATATATGGAACTTCTTGAAGTTTTGCTTAAAACCATAAATAGATATTTTAAGCTTATACACTTTGGAACCTTTTCAAGATTATGTCTTCCTTTATGTTTCCATTAAGGAAGATAGTTTTGAAAATTATTTGTCAAAATAATAATCATAGTACATTATATTGCCATTTTTATCTTAATGAATTCAAGCATAGCCTTTGGTAAGGAAGTTTCATCAAAAAGTTTCATCACAGTCAACTCCTTTCCTTTATGTGAAACTCTTTTCACAAAGAGCTTTACTTTATAGGTCTCTACCTATTCATTTAGAACTTATTTAGTTCTTGAGAAACCTTTATAGCTCCCACTAGGTACCATACCCATAGTAAAGTTTATAAGAACATAAATACAGTTCTTAATGATTAAATCCATTTTGGATCTTATGGCTTTTACAATTAATGAAACAAACTTATATCAAATATAATTTCGTCATTAATTGTATGGCCATCATTATGACCAATTTCTACATAAATGGATAACTTTTGTACATTTATATGTAGAATTCTATATCTCTTCAAATGTGAGACATCGAAATTGCCTTCAAGGTACTATAATGGTGACATTACTAATAGTTATAAGCTCATTACTGGAAGGATTTACATCCATTTAATTTGTTGTTTGATAACTCTTCATTCAATTTCATCTTCCATCCTTTATCATTCTCATATAGAAACTCTTTTCTTTAAAAAATGATGCTGCTCATAACAACTCTTTGTTTAGCAGGAAGATAAAATTATATCCTAAACTTTCTTTAAGATATCCAACAAATTTATCCTTTTATCAAATTTCTCTTTTAAATAACTTTAATCTTAACAACCTTAAGATTTGGTGTCTAACCATAACATATCCTATGTGATGTGGTGGAAACTGATATAGATCATAATCTATATTGAAAATTTAAAATTGTTAATAATACTAATCCTTACAATAAGGTTAGTAATTTCTTATAGTTTATCATATTTTGTACTGTGTCAAACATTAGTACAATTTTTTTTTGGATATTCCATACACTTATGGTATTGTAAGAGGATTAAATTGAGTTATAATATTTTGTTCCTATAGAAACTCATCGAATTTAGTACTTGAGTATACTTGGCCTCTGATCAGATCAAGGACCTTAACACCTTTTCTATGACACCCCATAATGTGACACCTCTTACCCGTCTACAGTGTAGCCGATCAAGATATGTCACATAGTGTGCCAGAGCACCAATTTACATTTCCATTACAATTTACCCTTTTTAATTCATTAATTTATAATTTTGATTAATTTGAATTTTTTCGCAAATTTTATAGAAAATTCGAAAGAGTGCCGGTTATAAATTGGAAAAACAGTTCTTCTGAACCTATTTAAAAGATACTTCCAATAAAATTTTCAAATCCAGAACTCCATTATACACACATATCAACTCAATCTCAAAATCTCAACACTATTTTCAGAATTTTTTTTCTATTCACATCATCACTTGAAGCATATTCATGAATATTTCCCAACATTTCATTTTTTTTTCAACATAATATACAGAAAATTTCAATAACATGAAATTTCATATATTTACATTATCACATAATTTCAAGAGTTTATAGTTACAATCCAAAACTAATACAAAATGCAAAATACAAAATGCCACCCAAAGTCCTAATGTCCTACCAAGTGCACTGCAGATGTGAGGTGACTCTGGACTCAGTATGCAGATTTCAAAGTTCACCCTGTCTGATGTCTGTTGGGCTCCCCAGCTATGTCTCCAGTACCTGCGCGTGGCAAAAGCGACGTACTAAGCAATGCTGCTTAGTGGTGACAATATAAAATAAAATAAAATAACTAAAATAAAGTAAATATGCAGAAAGTGTGTTTACATTTTTGGTAGACTTAATTCCTGATATTTATTGCAGTATTATTCGATTAAAATTTGGTAAGATTTATTATCATTGCCCGAGTAACCCATACTAGTCGACTAGACTGGATAAACGAGTAAACTGGCATTGGGTACTAAGTACCTTGGACCATCACACCATCAGTCACATTGTGTCTCCCGGTGTGCAACAGAACAACTAATAAGCTGTAATAATCATTAGGGATGAAACTCAAGTATAATATCTCAATCAACATAGCCAAAGGCTATTTTATCACAAAATGGCACGTGAGGCCATAAAACACTGAATGGCATGAAGCCATATGCAGTACTACTAACAGAACCCTATTGGCATGCCAACCTATCCAAACCAATCTTGCTAGGTGTACTAGGGCATGTTACACTTTTAAATTGTACAATTTTAGAAATTTAAGTTTAGGTATTACTATTCATTTCATTAGTCAACTAAAATGTTGACTTTTGCATAGGCAATAGGTACATTGGTTCTAATACTCCCAATATACCACATTTTGCATTCTAAAATTATTGGTATTGGTTGCCAATACCATTTCTAAGTTTAATGTTAATTGTTGAAACATTTTCAGTTTTCAAGCTTTGTGTTTACTGTTCCATTAATCATTTTTGCAGTGGGAATTTGGCAAAATGATAAGCATGAAAGTTGTTCCTTATTTTGTTTAGTTACATTTCATTTTTTGAATCACTCCATTTGGAGTTTTGTAGCTCAAGTTATGGCCCAAAAACCACAACTGGCCGGATTATAATTTTTCTAGAATTTCTGGACTGACCAAATCTACAGTATTTTGAGCAGTGACTGTAGGTCACTTTTTGAATATGTTATGGTCATAATTTGGGTTAGGTTTCTTCATAAAAGTTGTAGGTCTATATCTCAGCTTGTTTCTGGTAAAATTTCAGGTCAATTGGACCTTTCTACACTGAGTTATGACCAAATGACTAAATACTATTCATTTAGTCATTTTGCCCAGGCAGAATTCAGGTCACCCAGATTAGGGAAATCTTTAGGTCAACTTGGTTTGTTTTCTGGGCATGGTTTCTTCACCAAAGTTGTGCCATTATGTGTCTAGTTTCATGTCCAATTGGCCTTACACCAATTAAGCCTCTACAACTCCAGTGATTGCTACCCAAACCTGCTGGACTCATGCTCAGTCCTGCAGGTCAGTCAAGGCAACAACACTAACTGCAATTCCCATTAATCAAACCACCTCATTCCTTGTTTACACATAACCAAATGGTCACTAATTGACCATTAAAACTTACTTTCATCATTACATGATCAAAGTCTCCATTTTATACCCAAACCCTAACCCTAACATCTCAAATCATGCATTTAACTTGTATTTCATCATCCTAAACAATAGGTTAGTGTTAAGGGCAGCTAGGGTACGATTTTAATTCAAGAAAATCTTCAAAACCCTACCAAGCCCAAGGCTGCTAGAATTTTAAGAAAAGTTTACACATGGTATATTTTTAATTTTCATGCAAATTTACATTCCACTCCTTTCCTTTAACATGAATCAAAAGAGAATGAATGAGTTTAGTCACTAACCTTTAATGAAGTAAATTCCAAGCTTATCAAAGCTCCTCCTTTCTATTTCCTTTTTCTATCTTTAGCTTGCCCAAGATGTATGAACAATTTTTTGTGAAGACAAAGTTGAGTTTCAAGGTAATTTAGTGGGTGATTTCAAGCTTTCCTAAGCTTCCATGGAGTTTCTCTTCTCTTTCTCTTTCTCTAATATTCTTGTTGGTTTGGAAAGAAAATGGCTGCTGGAATTTTATTCTTTGTTTTTATCTTATTTTATGTCCCTTTTATCTCTTAAGTCATTTTGTTAAGTGGTGATTGGGTGGAAACTCTTAATTACATAAGCATGACATCATAATTCCCAATTTAACTTCTTTTTCTTTCTTTTCTTTTCTACCAAATTTCAATTCAATTTTTAGCAATATTTATTCATATTTTGTGTCACAATAATTATTTACTTAACTGGACAAGTCGGCCAAAAATCACCACTGAAGGCGAAATGACCAATGCCCTCCGTTTGGCTTAACAGACTAAAATTGTCTGTACCGATTGAAAAATTTTTCTAAGAATTTTCTTGGCATTCTAATGCCATAGGAACCTCAATGACCCTTCTCTGGAGTCCTAAAAATTATTTTATGAATTTTCCCTCGAGTCTAGGGCTCCTAGTTGTGAGAACCGTAACTTCCCATTAGGTTACCCATCTCTAGGGCACCGGCTCATTTAACTTGGTTGCATTTTATTTTTAAAATTTTTTCTAAATTTTTTTTATTAATATTTGAGTTAATTATGGTTCCTCACTTTAGTTTAAATATTTTTTCGGATGTTCTAGCTGTCCAGACCGACACTGGTCACTGGAACAGTAAAATGCACGGAGTTGCTATAAGGAGGGTGTTACATTTTCCATATATTTCTCTACTTTAGGTCTGAATTCTTTGAACTATTCAAAGATTTCAAGTTTGCATTTCTCAAATGTAAACATCCTTCTAACCATTTCCATATGGAACATATATGTCTCTATGTATTAGTTCTAAAATTCCTTTAGCTTTCTTGATTTTGTCACCCTACCTTGGGAATAAGACTCACTAGTTAGCTTAATGAGCACCTAGTCTCCATTTCACCAACTCAGTGATCCTATCCTCTGCTATTTGACTTAATCGCAAAAGCCAAATTCATTTTAGATTAGATGTGGTTTCGATTATATAAATCTTAATTTAATTGCTAGGAATTGTTTTGCTAATATTATCAATATAATAAAGACAATTGCTCAAGTACATGCTAACATTTCATTTCAAAAATAAAATGTCAACATCATTCATGAATCTTTATTCATGTCCATTACAAGTCAAACTTGATACAGAAATGATGTCTTAAAACATTAGGTACATTTAAACATTGTTCAAAATAAATATACAAAGATAAAACATTATGGACTTGGTTGCAACTATAACACCCATATATGCATAGCCTGGTATATTTTACTATTCTGGTGACCGATGTTGGTCCGGACAATTAAGAGAACTAAAACCCTATTGAAGTCACTTAGAAAAGCCCTGAACAATACTAAATAGTGATTACTAGAAGGTCAAGTATAAATAAGAAAAATAAAGCATAAAAATTTAAATGAGCCGGGGTTCACAGCGATGGGTGACCTTACTAAGAAGTGACTGCGAGGGCCATTATAATCCTAATTTTGAATGGGAAATTGTGACACCGCGGTCCTAATGTGACAACCCTTACCCGTCTACAGTGTAGTTGAGTAAGTTATGCCACTCAGTGTGCCGGAGCACCAATTCATATTTTAATTACAATTTATCCATTTTAATTCATTTATTTACAATTTTTGCTAAATCTGAATTTTTTTCGAAATTTTTATAGAAAATCCGACAGAGTGCCGGCTGTAAATTGGAAAAACAGTTCTTCTGAACCTGTTTAAAAACACTTCCAATATAATTTCCAAATCCAAACTCCATTATACACATTCAAGTCAATCTCAAATCACAATACTATTTTCAGAAATTTTTCTTTTCACTCATTACTGGAAGCACATTCATAAATATTTCTCAACATAATATACAGAAAATTTCAATAATATGAAATTTCATATATTTACATCATCAAATAATTTCAAGAGTTTATAGTTACAATCTAAACTAATACAAAATGCAAAATACAAAAGGGCCACCCATAGTCCTAATGTCCTACCATATGCACTGCAGATGTGAGGTGACTCTGGACTCCGGATGCAGCTCTAAAGGCTCACCCTGTCTGATGTCTGCTGGGCTCCCCAGCTAGGTCTCCAGTACTTGCGCATAGCAAAAGTGACGAGCTAAGCAATTCTGTTTAGTGGTGACAATATAAAATAAAATAAAATAAAAATAAGTATGCAGAATGTATGTTTACATTTTTAAGTAGATTTAATTTCTGATATTATTTACAGTATTATTCAATTAAAATTTGGTAAGGTTTATTATCATTGCCCGAGTAACCCATACTAGTCGACTGGACTGGATAAACGGGTAAACTGGCACTGGGTACTAAGTACCTCAGACCATCACACCATCGGTCACATTGTGTCTCTCGATGTGCAACAGAACAGCTAATAAGCTGTAATAATTATCAGGGTTAAAAACCCAAGTATATCAACTCAAATAACATAGCCAAAGGCTATTATGTCACAGAATGGCATGGGAAGCCATGAAACACAAAATGGCATGAAGCCATATGCAGTACTGCTAACAGAACCCTATTGGCATACCAACCTATCTAAACCAATCTTGCTAGGTATACTAGGGCATTTTACACTTTTAAGTTTCACAATTTTTGAAATTTAAGTTTTAGTGTTACTATTCCATTCATTAGTCAACAAAAATGTTGACTTTTGCATAAGCAATAGGTACATTGGTTCTAATACTCCCAACATACCGCATTTTGCATTCTAAATTTGTTAGTATTGATTGCCAATACCATTTCTAAACTGAATGTTAATTGGACAGAATTTTCAGTTTTCATGCTTTGTATTTACTATTCCATTAGTCATTTTTGCAGTGGGAATTTGGTAAAATGATTAACATGAAAGTTGTTCCTTACTTTGTCTAGTTGCATTTCCTTTTTACTCCATTTGGAGTTTTGTAGCTCAAGTTATGGCCTAAAAACCACAACTGGCCGGACTGAAATTTTTTCAGAATTTATGGACTGACCAAATCTACAGTGTTAGGAACAGTGACTGCAACTCACTTTTTGAATATGTTCTGGTCATAATTTGGGTTAGGTTTCTTCATGAAAGTTGTAGAACTATATCTCAGCTTGTTGCTGGTAAAATTTCAGGTCAATTAGACATTTCTACACCGAGTTATGGCCAAATGACTAAATACTGTTCATTTTGTCATTTTGCCTGGCCAAATGACTTAAGGTCCTTAAACATGAATTCAAAGTAAAAAAAACCAAGGTTAGGTCACTAACCTCTAATGGAGGGAGATTTCCCACTTGCTAGAGTTCTTCCTTTTCCTTTCTTTTTGCTCCCAAAAGACTCTCTAAGGTGTAAGAACACTTTTTTGTGTTGGGAGTATAGGGTTGAGTTGGGTAAAGGCTAGGGAAATCAAGCTTTCAAAAGCTTGAAAATGGTGGCTATGGTGGGAGTGGTCATGGCAAGGAAGAAGAAGAGAAAGAGAAGTCTAATTTTTTTTTTCATTTTTCAGCCCAATTTGTCTCTTTTAAGTAAGCTTATGCCATGTGTCAATATTGGATTGGTTGGGAGAATCTTAATAACATCATTATGATGTCATAAGTCCATTTTCTTTCATTTTCTCTCCATTTCTTGTCTATTTAATTTCAATTAAATTTTTAATAACATTTATTCATATTTTATGTTATATAAATTATTTATTTAACTGGACAAGTTGGCCTCAAAAATCATCTCTGAAGACGAAATGACCAAAATGCCTTTCGTTTGGCTTAACGAGCCAAAATTATCTGTACCGATTGAAAAATTTTTCTAAGTATTTTCTTAGCATTCTAATGCCGTAAGAACCTCAATGACCCTTCTCTGGAGTCCCAAATATTATTTTAAAAATTTTCCCCTGGGTCTAGGGTTCCTAGTTGCGAGAACCGCAACTTTTCACTAGGTTACCCATCGCTAGGGCACTGGCTCATTTAACTTGGTTGTATTTTATTTCTAAAATTTTTCCTAAATTTTTCCTAAATTTTTCTTATTAATATTTGAGTTAATTATGGTTCCTCACTTTAGTTTAAATATTTTTTTGGACGTTCTATGTAACACCCTCCCGGTAGCAACTCCGTACATTCTACTGTTCCGGTGACCGGTGTCGGTCCGGACAGCTAGAACGTCCGGAAAAATATTTAAACTAAATTCAGGAACCATAATTAACTCAAATATTAATAAGAAAAATTTAGAAAAAAATTTTAGAAATAAAATACAACCAAGTTAAACGAGCCGGTGCCCTAGCGATGGGTAACCCAGAGGGAAGTTGCGGTTCTCGCAACTAGGAGCCCTAGACCCGAGAGAAAATTCATAAAATAATTTTTGGGACTCCAGAGAAGGGTCATTGAGGTCCCTATGGCATTAGAATGCCAAGAAAATATTTAGAAAAAATTTTCAATCGGTACAGACAATTTTGACCCGTTAAGCCAAACGGAGGGCATTTTGGTCATTTCGCCTTCAGAGGTGATTTTTGGCCGACTTGTCCAGTTGAGTAAATAATTATTATAACATAAAATATGAATAAACATTACTAAAAATTAAATTGAAAATGAGTAGAGATGAAAAGAAAAGAAAAATCAAAATAAAGCAAATTATGACATCTTTATGATGTCATTTAAAAGCCCCCTCCAATCACAATTAAACAAACACTCAACTAACTAATAAAAGAGATAATTGAGACAAAAAAAATTAAAAAGCAACAGCAGCCATCCACTTCCTCCCTAACCAGCCGAAATCCAAGCTTGCCCAAACCTCCATTAACACCTTCAAAAGAACTTCATTTCTCTCTTTGTTTCACTACTAAACCCTAAACACCTTTCATTAAAATTTGTGGAAGTGTTTGACAGCCAAGAAAAGGAAAGAAAGTGAAGTTAAGCTTGGGAAAATTCTGCCCTACAAGAGGTTAGTGCACATATGTATCTAAAACTCATTAATTCCATGTTAGAGACTTGAAATAGGTAAGAATTTGTAACTTAAATGAATGAAATTTATGTTTATGTTTACCATGAATTTCGGCAGCCCTAAGGAAGGGATAAGAGTGATTGTTTTGATGGATTTAAAGTGGACTAAAGATCATGATTAAAGAATATATACATGTGGATAATGAGTTAGTGAGTCAAACTAAGGTACCTTGTGTAAATTCTTAAAGGAAATTAGGGTTTAGGGAGTGAAAATTTGACTTGGCTTATGAAGTGATTAGTGAACATTCTAATGGTCAATTAGCGACCATTTGAGGCAAGTTAATCATAATTTGAAGTGAACTAAAGTGTTACAAACCCAATTGGTAGGCTGCCTAGTGACAGCAGCAATGAGGCTGTGAGTCCAGCCTGTTTGGACTGCCATATCTTTGGCTGTGTAGGTCCAATTGGTGTTTGGCCAATTCAAAATGAAACTAGACTTATAATGGCACAATTTTGCTGAAGAAATCATGTCCAAAAGACCAAAGCAAGTGGACCAAAAATTGGCCCCAATCCGGATACCCTGCAACCAGAATCTGCAGAATGACCAAATGAATAGTAACTGTTCATTTGGCCATAACTCACTGTAGAAATGGTCAATTGACCTGAAATTTTTACAACAATAAGTTAAGACATAGAAAAACAACTTTCATGAAGAAACCCACCCCAAATTATGGCCAGAACCCATCCAACAAGGCAGTGGCAGTCACTGTTCACTGCACTGTAGATATGGTCAATTCTGCAGTTTTGCCATCCGGCCAGCTGTGGTTTTTGGACCATATCTGGAGCTACAAAACTCCAAATGGAGTGATACAAAAAAGAAAATTCAACTAGACAAAATAAGGAACAACTTTCATGTTTACCATTTCCTCAAATTCCCACTGAAATAGTGCCTAATGGAACAGTAAATTTGGGTTACAAAAACTGAAAATTTTGCTTCCCTTGGTTTAAGCTTAGAAATGGTATTAATGCTTAATGCCAACAAGTTTTCAATGCAAAATGTGGTATGTTGGGAGTGTCAAAACCAATGTACCTATTTTCTATCCAAAAGTCAACATTTTTGTTGACCAATGAGGTGAATAGTGACACCAAAACTTGAAATTCAAAAATTGAAGAATTTAAAAGTGTCAAATGCCTTAGTATACCTAACAAGATTGGTTTGGATAGTTTGGCATGCCAATAGGGTTCAGTTAGCAGTACTGCACATGGCATTATGCCATTCTGTGATTTTATGGCTTTTAACCATTTTGATATTGTGTTGAGACTTGGCCTTGTGCCTAATATTATTCTGACTTGTTAGTTGTTACATTGCACCGGAGATACATATGTGACCGATGGTGTGACGGCCCGAGGTACTAGATACCCAGTGCCAGTTTACCCGTTTATCCAGTCCAGTCGTCCAGTATAGGTTACTTGGGCAACCAAAAGAATGAAAAGGGACAAAGTTAAAGAAGTAAATGAATATAACAAATACAAAACAAATAAGACATATACATTCAATACATATTTATTTTCTGCTATTTTATTTTATTTTATTATTGCACCACTAAGCATCATTGCTTAGCGCGTTGCTTTTGCCACGCGTAGGTTCTGGAGATACTGATCATGAGCCCAGTAGACCGCAGACTGGGTGAGTCCATCCTGCAGCTCTGCATAGTGTCCGTGTCACCTCACCCTCCACAGTGCATTGGTAGGACACTAGGTTTCATTTTGGTATTTTGTAACTAAATTTTTATTTTCTCATATGTAATTCAACTTATGTAATGTATTTTGATGTTCATGTAAATAATGAGAATTGTGTTTGTGAATGGAAAAGTGAATGTTTATCTGTGATTTATACATGATTATCACATGAGATGAATGATTGAGAAATGAAATTGAAAAATGTTGACATTTTGATATTAGAGTTTGGGATTGATTGAATATGATTATAGGAAGTGTTTTTCACAGGTTCCGAAGAATTGTTTTCTCTATTTTTAGCCGGTACTCTGCCGGATTTTCTATAAAATTTTCGGAACCTCAAATAAATTAAAATTTCAACAAATGACTTAAATAGATTATATTTCACAAGTTATATTCAAAAGTATGATAAAAGTTAATTAAGGTATAATAGAGTGTGCCGGTACACCGTGTGACATTGCTTACTCGGTTATATTGTACACGGGTAAGGGGTGTCACATTCTAGCTGTTCGGACTGACATTAATCACCGGAACAGTAGAATGTATGGAGTTGCTACAAGGAGGGTGTTACAACTCTTCCCCTTTAATAAAAATTTCGTCCTCGAAATTTACCTGATGCAAACAGTTGAGGAAACTGTTGCCTCATCTTTTCTTCACTTTCCCAAGTTGCCTCTTTAGTGTTGTGGTCCTCCAAAGCACTTTCACCAGTGGAATTCGTTTATTTCTCAGTTCCTTCACTTCTTGAGCTAGGATCTGTATAGGTTCTTCTGTATATGTCATGTCCGGTTGGATTTCAATCTCTTCCATGGAAATGACGTGTGAAGGATTTGAGCGATATCTTCTCAGCATAACATGGAATATATTATGAATTTTATCCAGTTCTGGTGGTAAAGCTAGCAGATAGGCCACTGGTCCCACACGTTCAATGACTTCATATGGGCCAATGAACCTAAGGCTTAACTTACCCTTTCTCCCAAACCTCAATACTTTCTTCCACGGTGACACTTTGAGAAATACCTTGTCGCCAACTGCATACTTTATCTCTTTTCTCTTCAAGTCGGCATATGATTTCTATCTATCTGAGGCAACCTTCAAGTTAGCTTTGATTATCTTCACTTTTTCCTCAGTCTGTTTCACCAGGTCTGGTCCTACCAGCTTATCTTTGCCTAATTCAGTCCAACACACTGGGGTTCTACATTCCCTCCCTTATAGTGCTTCATACGGAGCCATTTGAATGCTAGCTTGGTAGCTATTGTTATATGCGAATTCTGCCAGTGGGAGGTATCTATCCCAACTCCCCTCAAACTCAATGACACAACTCCTTAGTATATCCTCCAGGATCTATCACATAATTCACATTGTTACTATTATTTCAATTTATAAACTATGTAAATTCAATTAGTTCTTAGGTTTACCTGGATTACTCATTCTGACTGTCCATCCATCTGGGGATGAAAAGCCATGCTAAAGAGGAGTTGTGTGCCCAAGGCTTCTTGCAACTTTTTCTAGAATCTCGATGTAAACCTTGAGTATCGATCAGATATGATGGAAAGTGGGATTCCATGAAATCTAACTAACTCACTGATATACAATTCTGCTAACTTCTCCAATGAGTAGTCAGTCCTAACTGGCAGAAAATGTGCTGACTTCGTCAATCTATCCACTATCACCCATACTGCATCATGCTTCTTTTAGGTGAGAGGTAGACCACTAACAAAATCCATAGTGACCCGGTCCCATTTCCATTCAGGTATGCTTATAGGTTGTAGCAATCCTGATGGAACTTGATGTTCTGCTTTAACTTGCTGACATGTCAAACACTTAGTCACATAGTCAGCTATATCCCTCTTCATACCAGGCCACTAATAATGAGGCTTCAAATCATTATACATTTTTGTGCTTCCCGGGTGCATAGCATAAATACTAGTGTGTGCTTCTTTCAGAATATTAGTATTTAATTCCCCATTATCTGGTACACACACTTTTCCTCTGTAGTACAGACACCCATCTGCTTTCACCTCATAATCAGTTTCCTTTCCCTCTAGAATTTTACCCACAATGGCCATTATTTTTTCATTTGCCCTCTGCCCATCTTGTATCTGCTGTAGTAGGTTTGGCCTTACTTGTAACTCAGCCAAAATAGCTCCATCTTGAGCTAAAGACAGACAGGCATTTAGTGATCTTAAAGCTATGATGGACTTCCTACTTAAAGCATCAGCAACTACATTTGCCTTCCCAGGATGATAATTTATCACACAATCATAGTCCTTTAGGAACTCAATCCATCGCCTCTGTCTAAGATTGAGCTCCTTCTAGGTTGGCAAATATTTTAGACTCTTATGGTCTGTATAGCATTTTTCACCATATAAATAATGCCTCCATATCTTCAGTGCGAAGATAATTGCTGCTAACTCCAGATCATGAGTAGGGTAGTTCTGTTCATGTGGCCTTAACTGCCTGGAAGCATAGGCGACCACTTTCCCCTCTTGCATCAATACACACCCTAGCCCATTATGTGAGGCATCACTGTAGACCACAAAGTCTTTTCCCGACACTGGCTGTGTTAACACTGGTGCTTCTGTCAACATAGCCTTTAGCCTCTCAAAACTGGCTTGGCACTTGTCGTTCTAGCCAAATTTCACATTCTTGTGCAACAACTTGGTCATTGGAGCAGCTATAAGAAAGAACCCCTTTCACAAATCTTCTGTAGTACCCAGCTAGCCCCAAGAAACTTCTAACCTCAGTTGTATTTCTGGAAGGCTTCCATTCCATCACTGCTTTTATCTTTTTGGGATCCACTTTAATCCCCTCAACTGATACTATGTGTCCAAGAAAAGAGATTTCACTCATCCAGAAGTCACACTTGGACAACTTAGCATACAACTTCTTTTCTCATAGGGTTTGCAGAACAATCCTCAAATGTTCATCATGTTCTTCCCTGGTCTTGGAATACACCAGAATATCATCAATAAAGACCACTACAAACCGATTTAAGTATGGATGGAAGATACGGTTCATAAGGTCCATAAATGCTGCTGGGGCATTTGTTAACCCAAACAGCATCACTAAAAATTCATAATGCCCATACCGGGTTCTGAATGCAGTTTTTGATACATCTGCATCCTTTACCCTTAACTGATGATACCTTGATCTGAGATCAATTTTTGAAAACACACCAGCTCCCTTCAACTGATCAAACAGATCATCAATTCTGAGCAACAGATATTTATTCTTCACATTTACTTTGTTCAACTGTCGGTAATCAATACACAACCTCAAAGTTCCATCCTTCTTCTTCACAAACAGTACCGGAGCTCCCCATGGTGACACACTGGGGCGTATGAACCCCTTACAAGTAACTCTTGCAACTGAATTTTCAACTCCTTCAATTTAGTGGGTGCCATCCTATAAGGAGCAATAGAAATGGGTGCTGTACCCGGCATTACCTCTATAGCAAACTCGACTTCCCTTTCTGGTGGTAAACCAGGCAACTCTTCAGGAAATACATCTGGGAAGTCTCTTACTGTGGGTATATCACACAAGTTTGGCTTAGCCTGCCTAGTATCAACCACATGTGCTAGGTAAGCTTCACAGCCTTTTCTCATCAATCTTCTTGCAACTGTGGCTGAGATAACATTGGACAAGAAATCTGTCCTTTCACCCACAACAGTAATCTCATTACCCTCAGAAGTTTTCAGAGAAATCCTCTTCAATTTGCAATCAACTATTGCCTGATGATGTGACAACCAGTCCATTCCCAAAATCACGTCAAACTCGTGGAAGGGCAATTCAATTAGGTCTGCTGAGAATTCATACCCCTGAATCCTCAACGGGAAACCTTTATACACCTTATTCACTACCACACTGTGGCCTAGTGGATTTGTGACTAGAATGTCTTGATCACTCTCCTCTACTGGAACTCCCTTCTCAATGGGTAGTTTGATGCAAATGTAGGAATGAGTGGATCCTGGATCCACCAATGCATGCACAGAAGTGTTGTAGAGGGAAAATGTACCCTTGATGACATCCGGGGCATCTTGCTCCTCTTGAGCTCTGATGGCATAGGCCCTGGCAGGTACTCTAGTGTTTGGCCTTTCAGCTGACTCGGATGCAGGCCTCAGTGATGGACCAGCTACTTTAGATTTACCAGGCTTCCTACCCCTTTGTGGTGCAGGAGCAGGTCTGTCAGCTTGTGTTGGAGTGACTATAGTAGTCCTCTTCGGACAGTTCTTGATCTGATATTTTGTAGATCCACACCGTAAGCATGCACCGGTCACTTGCCAACAATCCCCCTTATGCCACTTAGCGATCTTGTGAGCGAGAAGATCTTTGAGTTGGTCCCCTAAATACCGTCACTGGAGAGCCCGGTGATGGTGTGGGTAGCCTCTCCTAGGTGTGAAGCGTGGTGCAGGCCCCTGAGGCCCGACCACTGTGGTGGTCCTGAACATTGAGAAGGAGGACCCTTACTCTTCTTACTGGGAGCAGAAAATGTACTGGATTGACCCGAACCCCTCTTCTACTGTCTTTCCCTTCTAGTTTGTTCATTTATTCGGACCCTTTCCACTTTTGATGCAGCATCAACTAGTTTAGCAAAATCTGTGATCTCCAATGCTGTTATCATAATTTTGATATTGTCATTAAGTCCTTCTTCAAACCTTCTGCACCTCTCTACCTCTGTAGGGACTATCTCCCTCCCATACCGGCTCAATCTGACAAACTCACATTCATATTCCACCACTGACAATTGCCTCTGTCTTAGACTGATAAATTCTCTTCTTCGCTCTTCTAAATACACCTTGCTAACATGTTTCTTCTTGAACTCTGTGAGGAAGAATTCCTAGGTGATCCATTCCGGTTGCACCTCACTGGTTACTGTGTCCCACCACTGATATGCATCATCCTGAAGTAGGGACACAGCACCCTCCAGGTTCTGCTCGGGGGTACAGTTTAGCTTTTTTAGCACTCTGATTGTTCTATCCAACCAGTTTTCTGCTGTCATGGGATCATCCTCCCTCTTCCCAAAGAAGTCAACAGCCCCATGTTTTCGCAATTTCTCCAGATGGGACTTCTGTGGTACTGGTGGAGGTTGTGGCTATGGTTGTGGTGGTGGAATTGCCCCCATCATTTGCCGGTAGAATTCAGTTATTTGCTAAAATAGAGCAAACTGAGGTTGGGCAGGTGCCTCAGCTGCTGGTGGAGCAGATTCTCCCCTGCCCCCAGATTCAGCCCTAGGTAGAGCACGACTCTCCACCTCTTCATCGACTGCTCTTTGTGAAGCAGGATCCATATCCTATTCAAAATAAGAAAACAAATAGATCTGTATCAGTGTCACCTCAACATTTACAAATGCAATGCAATGGTATGCAACCTATCTAGGCCCAGAAACGCCTAAACCGATGCTCTGATACCACTAAATGTGACACCCCTTACTCGTCTACAGTGTAGCCGAGTAAGTTATGCCACTCAATGTGCCGGAGCACCAATTCATATTTTAATTACAATTTATCCCTTTTAATTCATTTATTTACAATTTTTGCTAAATCTGAATTTTTCCAAAATTTTTATAAAAAATCTAGCAGAGTGCTTGCTGTAAATTGGAAAAACAGTTCTTCTGAACCTGTTTAAAAATACTTCCAATATAATTTTCAAATCCAAACTCCATTATACACATTCAAGTCAATCTCAAAATCTAAATCTCAAATCACAACACTATTTTTAGAAAATTTTCTTTTCACTTCATTATTGGAAGCACATTCATAAATATTTCTCAAAATAATATACAGAAAATTTCAAAAATATGAAATTTCATATGTTTACATCATCAAATAATTTCAAGAGTTTATAGTTACAATCCAAACTAATACAAAATGCAAAATACAAAAGGGCCACCCATAGTCCTAATGTCCTACCATATGCACTGCAGATGTGAGATGACTCTGGACTCCTGATGCAGATCTGAAGGCTCACCCTGTCTGATGTTTGCTGGGCTCCCCAGCTAGGTCTCCAGTACCTGCACGTGGCAAAAGCGACGTGCTAAGTAATTCTTCTTAGTGGTGACAATATAAAATAAAATAAAATAAAAAAAAATAAAAATAAGTATGCAGAATGTATGTTTATTTTTTTTAGTAGACTTAATTTCTGATATTATTTGCAGTATTATTCAATTAAAATTTGGTAAGGTTTATTATCATTGCCCGAGTAACCCATACTAGTTGACTGGACTGGATAAACGGATAAACTGGCACTGGGTACTAAGTACCTTGGACCATCACACCATCGGTCACATTGTGTCTCCCGATGTGCAACAGAACAGCTAATAAGCTGTAATAATTATCAGGATTAAAAACCCAAGTATATCAACTCAAATAACATAGCTAATGGCTATTATGTCACAGAATGGCATGGGAAGCCATGAAACATAGAATGGCATGAAGCCATATGCAGTACTACTAACAGAACCCTATTGGCATGCCAAACTATCCAAACCAATCTTGCTAGGTATACTAGGGCATTTTACACTTTTAAGTTTTACAATTTTTGAAATTTAAGTTTTAGTGTTACTATTTTATTCATTAGTCAACAAAAATGTTGACTTTTGCATAGGCAATAGGTACATTGATTCTAATACTCCCAACATACCACATTTTGCATTCTAAATTTGTTGGTATTGATTGCCAATACCATTTCTAAACTTAATGTTAATTGGACAGAATTTTCAGTTTTCATGCTTTGTATTTACTATTCCATTAGTCATTTATGCAGTGGGAATTTGGCAAAATGATCAACATGAAAGTTGTTCCTTATTTTGTCTAGTTGCATTTCCTTTTTTGAATCACTCCATTTGGAGTTTTGTAACTCAAGTTATGGCCCAAAAACCACAACTGGTCGGACTAAAATTTTTCCAGAATTTATGGACTAACTAAATCTACAGTGTTAGGAACAGTGACTTCAACTCACTTTGTGAATATGTTCTGGTCATAATTTGGGTTAGATTTCTTCATGAAAGTTGTAGAGCTATATCTCAGCTTGTTTCTGGTAAAATTTCAGGTCAATTGGACCTTTCCACACTGAGTTATGGCCAAATGACTAAATACTGTTCATTTGGTCATTTTGCCCAGGCAGAATGCAGGTCACCCAGATTAGGGAAATCTTTTAGTCAACTTGGTTTGGTTTTCTAGGCATGGTTTCTTCATCAAAGTTGTGCCATTATGTGTCTAGTTTCATGTCCAATTGGCCTTGCAGCAATTTAACCTCTACAATTCATTTTATTGCTGCCCAAACCTGTTGGACTCATGCCTAGTCCTGTAGGTCACCAAGGGCAGCCACACCAAACTCTAATCCCACTATACAACTCACTTCATTTTTGGTTTAAGCAGAACCAAATGGTCAATAATTGACCATTAAAACCTACTTCCATCATCACATGGTCAAAGTCTCATTTTTCACCCCAAATCCTAACTCAAACATTACAAACCATGCATTATCATTGCATTTCATCAATCCACTCAAGAGATACATATTGTGGGCAGCCATACTAGCATGTTATGTAACACCCTCCCTGTAGTAATTCCGTACATTATACTGTTTCGGTGACCAGTGTCGGTCCGGACAGCTAGAACGTCCAAAAAAAATATTTAAACTAAAGTGAGGAACCATAATTAACTTAAATATTAATAAAAAAAATTTATAAAAAATTTTAGAAATAAAATACAACCAAGTAAAATGAGCCGATGCCCAAGCGATGGGTAACCCAGTGAGAAGTTGCGGTTCTCATAACTAGGAGCCCTAGACCCAGGGAAAAATTCATAAAATAATTTTTGGAACTCCAGAGAAGGGTCATTGAGGTTTCTATGGCATTAGAATGCTAAGAAAATACTTAGGAAAAATTTTCAATCGGTACAGACAATTTTGGTCTGTTAAGCCAAATGGAGGGCATTTTGGTCATTTCGCCTTCAGAGGTAATTTTTGGCCGACTTATCCAGTTAAGTAAATAATTATTATGACATAAAATGTGAATAAAAATTACTAAAAATTAAATTGAAAATGAGTACAGATTAAAAGAAAAGAAAATGAAAGAAAATACCTAATAATGACATCATATGATGTCATTAAAAACCTATCCACCAATCACAATTTGTTAAACTCATTAAAAGAGATAAAAGAGACCAAAAAATTGAAAAACCAATCTGCATCTTCAACCTTTGGGCAGCCAAAAACATTGAGAGAGAGAGAGAGAAGAGGTTCCACCATTAAAGCTCCCTTAAGCTTCATTTCCCACTTCAATTCACCTTAAAAACTTATCCTCCCTTCACTAAAAATTTCCCTTACCACTAGAGCAAGACTTGGGCAGAAATTAGAAGAAGAGAAAGTGGAAGAAAGTGAGGTGTGAACAAGCTTAGAAAATCACCAAAGAGGTTAGTGCCATATACTTTACTTTTATACCTTTCTAATCATGAATTTGAGCTAAGTTAAGTTGAAAATTTGATGAAAATTGAATTAATGAAGCATGGTTATATTCCATGAAATTTTGGCAGCCTTGACATGAGTTAGAGTTAGGAGAATTCTTTGGTTAAAGTGACATATTAGCTGCCCCTCTTATAAATTATATGATTAGTATAGCAAATTAGGAGTAAGATGCATGAATTGGAGGCTTGGTCAATTAGGGTTAGGATTTTGAAATTTAATTTTGGTGGTGGATGAAAATGGACATAAACTAAAGTTTTAATGGTCAATTAGTAACCATTTGAGGTAATTTGACCATAACTTGGAGTGAGTTGTAGCATTAGAAAACTGATTTGGTATGCTGCCTAGTGAGACTTGCAGGGTGGCTGTGAGTCCAGCCTGTTTGGACAGCCATAACTTGGGCTGTGTAAGTTCAATTGGTGTTTGGCCAATTGGACATGAAACTAGACACATAATGGCACAACTTTGGTGAAGAAACCATGCCCATAAGACCAAACCAAGTGGACCAAAAACTTGCCCCAATCCGGGTGTCCTGCAACCAGTTTCTGCAGAATGACCAAATGAACAGTGATTGTTCATTTGGCCATAACTCATTGTAGAATGGCCCAATTGACCTGAAATTTTTCCAGCAACAAGCTAAGATATAGACCAACAACTTTCATGAAGAAACCTACCCCAAATTATGACCAGAACCTATCCAACAATTGAGTTGCAGTCACTGTTCACTGCACTGTAGATATGGTCAGCCCTGAAAAGTTTCAATCCGGCCAGTTGTGGTTTTTGGACCATAACTTGGGCTAAAAAACTCCAAATGGAGCGATTCAAAAAAAGAAATTCAACTAGACAAAATAAGGAACAACTTTCATGTTTATCATTTTTCCAAATTCCCACTGCAACAGCAACTAATGGAATAGTAAAGATAGGGTATGAAAACTGAAAATTCTGCTCCATTAATTTTAAGCTTAGAAATGGTACTGTTAACCAATACCAACAAATTTTGAATGTAAAATGTGGTATGTTGGGAGCGTTAAAACCAATGTACCTATTTTCTATGCAAAATTCAACATTTTTGTTGACTAATGAAGGGAATAGTAACACCAAAACTTGAAATTCAAAAATTGTAAAATTCAAAAGTATCAAATGCCCTAGTATACCTAACAAGATTGGTTTGGATAGTTTGGCATGCCAATAGGGTTCAGTTATCAGTACTGCACATGGCATTATGCCATTCTGTGATTTCATGGCTTTTAGCCATTCTGACATTGTGTTGATATTTGGCCTTGTGCCTATTGTTATTACAGCTTATTAGCTATTCTGTTGCACACCGGGAGATGCATATGTGACCGATGGTGTGACTGCCCGAGGTACTAGATACCCAAAGTGCGGTTACTGCTTATCCGATCGAGTCGTCGAAGATAGGTTACTTGGGCAACCAAAAATGAAAGTGGATAAATTTAATGAAATAATGAATATAACAAGTACAAAATAAGTAAGACTACAAATACTCATCGAAAATTTATTTGCAATAAGACACCGATACATTCACTGTATATTTACTTCATGTTATTTCTTTTTATTTTATTATTGGCACCACTAAGCATTATTGCTTAGCGCGTTGCTTTTGCCACGCGTAGGTTCTGGAGATACTGACCGAGAGCCCAGTAGACCACAGGCTGGGTGAGACCTCCTGCAATTCTGCATAGTGTCCGTGTCACCTCACCATCGTCAGTGCATTGGTAGGACACTAGGTTTCATTTTGGTATTTTGTAACTAACTTTTATTTTCTTTTGTGTAATTGAAACTTATGTAATGTATTTTAGCATTAATGTAAATAGTAGATATTGTGTTTGTGAATGAAAAAGTGAATATTTATTTATGACTTTTACATGATTTTCATATGAGATGAATGATTGAGAAATGGAAATATTATTGAAAAACATATTGAGATTTTGTTGATGAAATGAAGTTGGGATTGTTGGAAATGATTATTGGAAGTGTTTTTATCAGGTTCCGAATAACTGTTTTCTCCATTTTTAGCCAGTACTCTGCCGGATTTTCTATAAAATTTTCGGAACCTCAAATAAATTATAATTTCAATAAATGACTTAAATGAATTATATTTCACAATTTATATTCAAAACTATGATAAAAATTAATTAAGGAAGAATAAAAATGATTAAGATAAAATAGAGTGTTCCGGTACACCGTGTGACATATCTTACTCGGATATACTGTAGACGGATAAGGGGTGTCACATGTTAGCTCCATAAAACTCATCACAAGCATACCCTAACCAAGGCTGCCAAAATTATAGGTTGGCATCCAAATGGTATTTAATAAATTTTCTTTGTAATTTACACTCACTTAAGAATTCAAAGTAAAAAAAACCAAGGTTAGGTCACTAACCTCTAATGGAGTGAGACTTCCCACTTGCAAGAGTTCTTCCTTTTCCTTTCTTTTTGCTCCCAAAAGACTCTCCAAGTTGTAAGAACACTTTTTTGTGTTGGGAGTATAGGGTTTAGTTGGGTAAAGGCTAGGGAAATCAAGCTTTCAAAAGCTTGAAAATGGTGGCTATGGTGGGAGTGGTCACGGCAAGGAAGAAGAAGAGAAAGAGAAGTCTGGATTTTTTTTCATTTTTCAGCCCAATTTGTCTCTTTTAAGTAAGCTTATGCCATGTGTCAACATTGGATTGGTTGGGAGAATCTTAATGACATCATTATGATGTCATAAGTCCATTTTCTTTCATTTTCTCTCCATTTATTATCTATTTAATTTCAATTAAATTTTTAACAACATTCATTCATATTTTATGTTATATAAATTATTTATTTAACTGGACAAGTTGGCCAAAAATTATCTCTGAAGATGAAATGACCAAAATGCCCTCCGTTTGGCTTAACGAGCTAAAATTGTCTGTACCGATTGAAAAGTTTTTCTAAGCATTTCCTTGGAATTCTAATGCCATAAGAACCTCAATGACCCTTCTCTGGAGTCCCAAAAATTATTTTAAAAATTTTCCCCCAGGTCTAGGGTTTCTAGTTGCGAGAACCGCAACTTCTCTCTAGGTTACCCATCGCTAGGGCACCCACTCATTTAACTTGGTTGTATTTTATTTCTAAAATTTTTCCTAAATTTTTCTTATTAATATTTGAGTTAATTATGGTTCCTCACTTTAGTTTAAATATTTTTCCTGACGTTCTAGCTGTCCGGATCTACACTGGTCACCGAAACAGTAGAATTACAGAGTTGCTACAAGGAGGGTGTTACACCTAAGAAGTATTACGAAGCTAGTGGAAAAGAGAAAATCACAGAAAAGAAGTGATAAATAGGTCAAATAATTAGGTTAGAGTTTCAGAAGAAATACTGAATTAATTGCAAACCGGATCAGACTGGAGAGGGGCAAATTGGTCAATTCACCCCTAGAGGTGACCCATGACCTAACTGTCTAATAAAATCAGAGAAACGAAAATTTTAAAATGTATATTTAAATTAAAGAACCATGGAAAAATAAAGAAAAAAGAAAAAGAAAAGAAATTGACTTGTTGCATTATCCAAATGACCTCACCTATAACATCATAATTAAATTCTAATTAATCTAAAATTTGACTAAGTAAAAAAGGAAGATAAATACATAAAAATTAAAAGAATTAAACTCATCTTCTTCCTTACATCAAGCAGGCCACTCCCTCTCCTCACCCTCTCTCTCTAAAAACTCCATGGAAGCATCAAATTTAAGCTTCATTAACCCCAAAATTTCCAAAAATTCCCCACTTGTCTTTAATTAAACCTTGCTCTAGCAATTGGAAAAGAAGATTGAAGAAAGAATTGTGGAACAAAGTGGAGAGAATTGAAGAGTTGAAATCCAAAGAAAGAGGTTAGTGGTTATTTCTTAATTCTCTTTTTTAATTTATGTTCAAGTAGTTAAATTACACTAGAAATTGATAAACAATTGAAACAAATCAAGTATGTGGACTATATGGGAATTTCAACCAACATTAGGTAGATTAGGGTTTGACTTATTCTTATGCAATTGAAAGGCTAATTGAGTGTAATTAAGTGTGTAGAAGTTGATGGTGCACTTTGATTTAATCAATTGAACAATTTCCAAATTTAGGGTTCTCGAGTTCATGAAATTAGGGTAAAAAATGGAAGAAATGCTCAATTGATACAATTGACCCTAATTGAGGTTACAAATGGTCAATTAGGACCAATTGAGATGTGTTGGAGTGATTAGAATTGCAATGCAATTCGGATTGGAGAAGGGTCACAATTAGGCAGTTTGACCTATGTCTCTTTTAGAGACAAAAATTTGGCCATAACTTGATCTAGGTAGTTCCAAATGATCTGATTTTTGTGGCATTGGAAAGATATGAAATAGTACTACAACTTTCATGAAGAACACCAACCCAAATTCTGCCCATATCCAAGTCAAATTGCCACCCAAAGTTAATTGCCCAAAACTGCCAGAACCTAAAAGTGCCTAGAAATTCTGGGTTAAAACCAATCCGGCCAGCCTTAGGAAAATGGCCATATCCTGGGTTACAAAACTCCAAATGGAGTGATTCAAAAATGGAACTAAACTAGAAACAACAAGGAACAACTTTGATGAAGAACACTTAGCCAAATTTCTATAGTAACTAGACCAATTGAACAGTGCAAAATAGGAAACCAAAACTGAAAAATTGAAATTTCACTTAGAAGACCTAGAAATTTAAATGGCAACCAAGGCCAACAAATTAGGCACTCAAAATGTGGTATGTGTGTAACACCCTCACTGTAGCAATTCCGTACATTCTACTGTTCAGGTGACCGGTGTCAGTTCGGATAGCTAGAACGTCTGGAAAAATATTTAGACTAAAGTGAGGAGCCATAATTAACTCAAATAATAATAAGAAAAATTTAGAAAAAATTTTAGAAATAAAATACAACCAAGTTAAATGAGCCGGTGCCCTAGCAATGGGTAACCCAGTGGGAAGTTGCGGTCCTCACAGCTAGGAGCCCTAAACTCGGGAGAAAATTCATAAAATAATTTTTGGGACTCCAGAGAAGAGTCATTGACTTTTTGATGGCATTAGAAGGCCAAGAAAATGTTCCTAGAATTTTATCAATCAGTACAGACAATTTTAGCTCAACAAGCTAAACGAAAGGCATTTTGGTCATTTCACCTTCAGAGATGATTTCTAACCAACTTGTCCAGTCGAGTAAGTGAAATTTATAACATAAAATGTGAATAAATATTGATGAAAAATTTATTAAAAATGATAAATGAAAGTAAGAAAATAATACAAAAGAATTTTAAGATAATGTTAATTATGACATCTTAATGATGTCATTTAAAATTGATCCACCAATCACCATTCAACAAATACACTTAAAACAAATAAAAAGGGATGAAAAATAAAATCAAAATCTGCTTCTTCTTCCCTCATACCAGCCGCAACGCTCTCCCTCTCTATTGTCCATTGATGCTCTTACTTCTCTCTAAAAGTTCATAGTAAACACACCATAAAATCACTTGTTGATTTCACAAAAATTGCTCCTTGCAACAAGAACAAGCCTAAGGCAGCAAAAAGAAGAAGGAATTAAGAGGTTAGGGCAGCTTGGACTCTCCTAAGCAAGGTTAGTGCTCATCCCTCCTTTCCTTTCTTCTTTATTCTTACAATTAAGGGTGATTAAGTGTAAATTCCATGAGCAAAACTGAAATTTATGCATGAATGATGAGACCCAAATTTTGGCCAGCAAAGGAAGTTGATAATCTTGATGTTTTCTTTTGATTAAATTTTGTCCATTAGCATTAATTACAATGTTTACTTAAGCCATAGTTGAAGATTGCATGAGTTATGTGAGATGTGAAGTATGGAGTTAGGGTTGGGGCACAAAATTTGGATTTTTCTCATGTGTTGGTGAATGGAAGTTCCAATGGTCAATTAGTGACCATTTGGCTGAGTATAATGAGGAATTGAAGTGAATTGTAGCTTTGGATTTGAGGTTGGGTGTGCTGCCTTGAGTGTCCTGCAAGTCTGGATGTGAGTCCAGCATATTTGGGTAGCTATAACTTTGGTTGTGTATGTTTAATTGGTGCAAGGCCAATTGTACATGAAATTAAACATATAATGGAACAACTTTGATAAAGGAACCCTGTCCAAAAACTAAACATAGGATGCCCAAAAAATTGACCAAATCCGGGTAGCGCTAATTCTACCTGGGCAAAATAACCAAATGAATAATATTCATTCATTTGGTCATAACTCAGTGTAGAAAGGTCCAATTGACCTAAAATTTATATCAACGGAAAGATGAGGCAATTTAGAACAACTTTCATGCAGAACACTAACTCAAATTCTGGACTTAACTAAATAAAATTGCTAGCCAAAGTTAGACTACCAAATCTGGCAGAACCAAAAATTGCCCAGAAATTCTGGGTAAAGGCAATACAACCAATTATGGTGCAATAGCCATAACTTGAGCTAGAAAACTCCAAATGGGGTGATTCAATAAGTGAAATGTAACTAGACACAATAAAGAACAACTTTAATTAAGAACACTTGGCCAAATTCTCACTGTAGAATGGCCTAATGGAACAGTGAACTCTAGTACCCAAAAACTGAAATTTTGATTTATTCTCCATTGGTTAGAAGTATGGATTGGCAATTAATGCCAACACTTTTTGGAACCAAAATGTAGTAAATTTATATGATTAGGACTCATGTAACTATTATGCATTGGAAAGTCAATAATTTGACCTAAATAGTAAAATGAATAGTAACCTTACATGTGGAACATGAAAATTCAATCAATAACTTTATAAGGTGCCCTAGTACACCTAGTAAGATTGGTTTGGGTAGGTTGGCATGCCAATAGGGTTCAGTTAGTAGTACTGCACATGGCATTATGCCATTATGTGATTTTATGGCTTTTAGCCATTCTGATATTATGGTGATAGTTGGCCTTGTGCCTAATAATTATTACAGCTCATTAGTTGTTCTGTTGCACACTGGGAGATACATATGTGACCGATGGTGTGACGACCCGAGGTACTTGGTACCCAGTGCTAGTTTACCCATTTATCCAGTCCAATCATCCAGTATAGGTTACTTAGGCAACCAAAATGAAAGTTGATAAATTTAATGAAATGATGGATATAACAAGTACCAAATAAATAATACTACAAATAATTACCAACAATTTGTCTGTATGAGAAATCAACATATACACTGCATAATTATTTTCTTTTTGTTCTTTTTATTTTATTATTGGCACGACTAAGCATTATTGCTTAGCGCGTTGCTTTTTGCCATGCGTAGGTTCTGGAGAGACTGATTGTAACACCCTTATTTGCATAGCCTGGTATATGTTACTGTTTTGATGATTGGCATCGGTCCGGACAATTAAGAGGACTAAAACTATGTTTAAGACACCTAGAAAAGCCCTGATAAAAAAAAATAGTGATTACCAAATAGAAAAGCAAAAATAAGAAAAATAGAATATAACGGGTTAAATGAGCCGGGAGTCACAGCAATGGGTGACCTTCTCGGGAAATGACTGCAAGGTTAATCGTAACCCAAATTCTGAACCGGAAAATGTGACGTCGCGGTCCTTAGGACTATTGAGAACACAGTGGAAATGAGAAAATCATGAAAAATAATTTTTAAGCAGGTCAAATAATTATGTCAGTGATCCGAAAGAAATATTGAATTACTTACAAATCGGATTGAACCAACGAGGGGCAATTTGGTTAATTTACCCCTAGAGCTGACTCCTGACCTAACTGTCCAATAAAATTGGAGAAAAGAAAATTTTTGAATTAGAAATTAAATTAAAGAACTAATGAAAAAATAAATGCAAAAGAAAAAGAAAAAGGAAAAAGTTTATTACATCACCTTACATCACTATTATGACATCATAAATAATTTTGTTTTTTTCCTACAAATATTGACCAAGTTAATTAAGTGAAAATAGACATAAAAATAGCAAAAATTGAAAGAAAGTTCATTTTTTCCCTTTCTTCTTCTTCTTGTCGTGAACTCTCTTCTCTCTCATTTTTTTTCTTTTCCTTCCCTCCATTAAAGCTCACTTTGAGCTTTTGTAACCCTAAATTACCACATAAATCCCTTAGAAAACTTGTATAAATCCTCAAATTGAGCTTCAAGAAAAAGATTTGAAAGAGAAAATTTGAAGAAGATTGAAGAAACAAGAAGCTAGGAAAGCCTCATATAAGGTTAGTGAAGTTATTTCCAAATTTCTCTTTGTATTCATGTTTAAGCATAAGAATTAAGTTAAAAATTGCTAAAAATGAAACAAAAATAACATGTATAGAATTTCATGGAATTTTAGCCAACTTGAGATGTGGTAGGAATTGATTGAGTTTGATTGAATTAAAGGTGTACATGAACTTTAATAAGTTGATTGGTAATGTTTATATGCTTTGATTTAGTGAGATGTAACAATTAGTGAATTAAGGTTTTGGACACTTAGGGTTTGGGAGAAAAATTGTAGAAAATGATCAATTGATGTAAATAACCTCATTTGAGTTGAGAAATGGTCAATTGTGACCATTTGTGGTGTGTATGAATTTTTGGAACCAAGTTTCAATTCGGATTGGTTAAGGTCAATATACAGACAACTTGACCTAGGTCCCTTTCAGGGATCAAAACTGAAAATTTACCAACCCAATTGGTGTGAGGCCAATTGGGAATGAAACTAGACACAAAATGGCACATTTTTCATTTAGGAATCATGCCCAGAAAATGACCATAACTTAGTGAACAATCAGGTTAAATCCGGATTGGGCACACTGACCTGTACAAAAATGACCAAATGAACAATGGTTACATAAATGACCATAACTTGGTCTAGGAAGGTCCAAATGACCTGAATTTTTACCAGTAGAAAGCTGAGACATAGCCTACAACTTTTATGAAGAAAATAAACCCAAATTTTGACCATAACCTATTTGAAAATCCACCTGTATTCAACACACCAAAACTGCCAGAACCAAGAAAGTGCCCAGAATTCTGGGTTTGAACTAATCCGGCCAGCCTTAGGAAAATGGCCATATCATGGGCTACAGAACTCTAAATGGAGTGATTCCAAAAGGGAATTAAAGCTAAGACAGTAAGGAACAACTTTGATGAAGGAAAGTTGGCCAAATTTCTACTATAGACAGACCAATAGAACATTACAAAGAAGTAACCCAAAACTGAAATTTTGAGATTTAACCCTAATAGGCTTTGAATTGAATTTGGCAATCAATGCCAACAAAAATAAGACTCAAAATGTGATATGTGGGTGTAATTAGAATTAGCATATCTAATTAGTATGAAAAAGTCAATATTTTGATCAACTGGTCAAATGAATAGTAACCACAATTACACTAAGTACAAAAGACTCAATTTTATGGGGTAAATTAAGTGTATAAAATTTAATTATTGAATTTGTTAATTAGAAATAAATTGAATAGATATTGAAACACTCTAGTTATGTGTTTTAGTGGGAAAGGAGTCCTCCAAGAAAGGAGGAGGAATTGAACCAAGACAAGCCTAGACAAGAGGTTTGTGCACAACTAACTCTTTTGTTATTTTTCACTTCCAAATTGATTTGAATAAATTTATTGTATGATTTATTATTTTTGTTGTGTTGAGAATTTTAACTTGTTGAATGAAATTGTATAAATTAAATGTAAATTTTCTTATGCATTTAAGGATTTATTGCATGGGTTTGAGGATTATAAATTTTAAGTTTGATGTGTTGCCAACCTTGAGCATGAATTTATAATGATTAAATATATTAATGGTTTGTAAACACTTTTGTAAATAGAAATTGTTTTGAATATGATTTGAAACCACAGTTGACATGGCAATATGTTTTGAATTCTCATTAGCTTGTCTAGTGAGATATCTCCTCCACTAGATGGGGTGACTTCCTTCCTCTCTGGCTTGCCAGTTGGGGAAGAGTTTGGATGAGTACTCATATATACTAGCTAGTCTTTGTTCCTCCCTTTTAGCCTCGATTATTGGGAGAGTTTGAAATGTCATGGTGTACAACACGGCATCTATTATGAATTTTGTGTCATAGGTTCAACTGTGTGAATTGTTGGCAATGCTCTTTAAATTATGCATAGTTTGATAAATTGTGATTGAAATAAATAATTTGTTAGTAATTCAAAATATTTTTGTATTGTTTTGGGATTTAAAAGAAATGTAGATAAATAGTTACTATTTGATCAAAATGTTATTCAAATGAATAATTTGCATGAATGAAAATATTGATTTCTGAATGTTTTGAAGAATTTAGAAATTTTAAATTTTTATTTGTTATGAATTGTCAAGCATAACTTGTATTAAGTTTTAAATTATTAGTTTGTGCACCACTGAGTTCACCACTCAGCGATAGCTTTGTATGCTGTCACAGGTGAAAGAAAATATAAAGCAGCTAAGCGAGATTACTGAAAGACACTGTGAAACTATCTTCAGGTATATCATAGGTATACCCTTGTACATTATATTTTGATGTAATTCTGTAATTATATGTATGTAATTTTATTTGAGCAGTTGTATCAGCTCTTTTGTAATATATTTTTGGACTGTAATCAAATACAAATTATTGTAATATTATCTTGAGATTTTATGTACTTATAAAGTGTAACACTCCTTAGCCGTCTACAGTGTAGCTGAGCAAGATATGCCACACAGTGTGTCGGAGTACCAATTCACATTTTCATACCTTTTTTAATTCATTCATACCCTTGAATCCTTAACTGGCAACCTTTATGCACCTTATTCACTACCACACTGTAGCTTAGTGGATTTGTGACCAGAATGTCTTGATGACTGTCCTCTACTGGAACTCCCCTCTCTACAGGTAGTTTGATGTAGATGTATGAATGAGTGGATCCTGAATCCACCAATGCATGCACAGAAGTGTTGTAGAGAGAAAATGTATGCCTGATGACGTCCGGGGCATTTTGATCCTCCTGAGCTCTGATGGCATAGGCTCTGGTAGGTACTCTAGCCTCTGGCCTCTCAGTTGACTCGGATGCAGGCCTCAGTGATGGACTAGCTGCCTCAGATATACTGGGCTTCCTACCCCTTTGTGGTGCAGGAGCAGGTCTGTCTGCTTGTGTTGGAGCACCTGTAGTAGTCCTCTTCAGACAATTTTTGATCTGATGTTCTGTAGATCCACACCGTAAGCATGCACTAGTCACTCACCAACAGTCCCCCTTATGCCATTTCTAGCAGTATGGACAGGCAGAAGATTCTAGGGCTGGTTCCCTAAACACTGTCCCTGGAGAGCTGCCCACTGATAGTGTGGACTGGCCTCTCCTAGGTGTGAACTGTGCTCTGGGCCCCTAGGACTGATCCTGACCATGTGATTGTCCTGAACTCTGAGCAGGAGGACCTTTACTCTTCTTACTGGGAGCAAAAAATGAACTAGACTAACCTGGACCCCTCTTCGGCTGTCTTTCCCTTCTAGTTTGCTCATTTATTCGGACTCTTTCTACTTTCGATGCAGCATCTACTAATTTGGCAAAATCTGTGATCTCCAATGCTGTTACCATGACTTTGATACTGTCATTGAGCCCTTCTTCGAACCTTCTGCACCTCTCTACCTCTATAGGGACTATCTCCCTCCCATATCGGCTTAGTCTGATTGTCACACCCTACTCCCTTGTAAGATGCAACATGATCCCGTAGTACACCTAATGACTTACCGTACGTCACCTACCGATAACCCATTAGATATACTACAAGGGATTTTAAAACAATTTTCGTGAAATTTAAATCATCGGTTAAAATCTGGTGTTATAATTTTATTTTTTTCAGAATTTCGGCAAAGTGCCGGCTGTATTTTGAGAAAACAGTTCTTCAATCCTGCAAAAAAAAAATGCTCCCAATATGTTTTCTCAAATACAACTTCAATAACTTCATTTCAATTCACAATTCAATTCTGAATAAACAATCAATTCATTTTCAAACTACTCTCATCATAAAGAAACATTTCATTGATTGCAAGACTCAAAATTTATAATACAAAACTATTCAAGTAAATGAAATCTCAACTTTATATTTACAATAATTTACATTTAATTACATACCAAAATATTTTATAAGAGTTTTTATACAACTGCTCAAATAATTTACATACATATTATTACATGCATACATCAAAACCTATGTACATGGATATACCTATGATATACCTGGAGCTGATCTGAATATGTCTTCAAAGAAACTTATTCACTGCTCTATGCTCTTTTACTGCGACAAGATACAAAGCTATCATTGAGTGGTGAACTCGATGGTGCACAACTATAATTTAAAACATAGTACAATATACATTGACAAAATTCTGATAAATAATTTGGAAATCTGAATACTCATCAAATTCCAAAACTCAAAATATTCATTGCCAATAATGTAAATCATTTGTATAAATGACTTTGATCACAAAATTCAATTTATCAAATCATGACTAACCATTTAAGTAATTCCAACAAAATCAATTATACATAAACCATAATTGAAATCACAATTCTTTACCATTCAAAAGCCATTCTGTATCTCAAAAATCATTATGTATCTCAAAAATCAATCTTTATCTCACTAACTATGCAAGACTAATCCGAAAGAGCCATATTCGATGTGATTCTAACTCCCTATGGTCGGGGAGGTCGAATCAGATTCTAACTCCCTATGGTCGGGGAGGTCGAATCATCGTGCACAGTACCATGACAATAATGAATCTTCCGTAAGGGCCATAACGATAAAAAAAAAAACTTAGATATAACCTCAAATCAAAGGAAAATCTAAGCCTGTGCACGTACCATGGTAATCAAAACGCAACTAACTCCATTGTCTTCTCAACAAATGAGAGAGACGGGTAATAACCTAGTCAAGCATCTATAGTGAGATATAAAACAATATCACAATCCTTTTAGTGAGCATAAATCACAATATAATTCGATTCAAAGTCAATTCTAATATCCAATAATTTTTATGCTCATCACAATTCAAATCATAAATTTGCATTTTTCTATGAAAACTACCATTATAATTCAAAACATGTTCTATCACAATTTTCCAAGACATAATTTATTCAATCCATAACAATGCTTAATACTTGTGGAAATACCATTTCACAAAGCCAAATTCATACATACTATAACAATTTCAATAATCATTGAATTAAATCCAATGCTTGTTAAACATAATACATAAGAAAAATATGTCATTTAATCATATGAAATATTCAAAATAAAATCAGTTAAAAACTAGCTGTGCACAAACCTCTGATAACATTCTCTTGGTCTTGACTCAGTGTTTCCTTCCCTCTCCCTGAGTCTTTGCTAACTGAGAAACATAATTTGAAGTGTTTCAGTACTTAATTAAACTGTCTCTAACGATAATGTTTGATAAATAATTCACTGAATGCTATTATTTGCTTAATCAACTTAATATATCGACCCTCGATGCGTTTTAGGTAATTTAGATTTTAACGTTACTAATATGTCACATTCGATAGTCTTTTAGGGTTGGTACATGTTACCAAGTTCATTTCCGTGTATACTGCATTTTCTAGCAATTTGCTGGATTCCGGGATACTAGTTTGACCTAGCCGGACGACCTAGTTCCCTCGGTTTTTGGGTTTCGGTCAAAACTACAAACTTGTATATCTATGTCTTATGGAACGCGGGGCAAAATTTCAGGTCAGTCTGAGTTATGTAGGCCAAGTTATGGTCATTTTACTATTTCTGGTCAAATTGCACCAAAATTGGTCATTTTAGGTCACTTTAGGTCATTTTAGGTTCGGCCAGTTTTTGGACCCGAACTTGTGCAAGCTGTTTGACTTGCTTATGGTCATTTCTGGGCTTTGGTGTCTTCATAAGACTTGTAGATATGGGTCTTAACTATTCATGGTTAAAATTTCAGGTCAATTGGACCTGTTTTGAGTGAGTTATGGCCTAAACACTAACTGCTGCCCAAATGGTCAATTTTCAAGCCTTATTTGCACTTAATCCGGATTTGGTCATTTTTCGAGCTACCTTGCAAGCAGAATTTTGGTATGTTTCCTTCATGAAAGTTGGCACATTTTGTGCCTAGTTTCACCTCCAATTGGTCTCATACCAATTGGAGTCACACACTTAAAGTTATAGGCCTAAAACTCAAACTGCCTTATTGAAATTCTTGCATACACATCAAGCATCACTTTTAACACTCACCAAACTTAACCTTCAAACCAATTCTGGTTGTACCACAACCTAAACATAATTTATAACATATTATAGGTCATTTTGGCAGCTTACAATTACATTCAAAGTGCACCAACAAGTGCAGAATTTCTCCAACTCAATTTACAACAATTCAATCACCAATTCATGCCCATTTACATGTCCCACTTTACACCACCATACATACACTCAAACTGCCATAACAACCAACACATTTCAACACCATTATTTCATAAACCAAGCATGAATTCCAGCATTCCTCAAGAGTTAACAAACTGCCACAATAGTACATTTACATTCCATTAATTTCCAAGCTTTAAATTTCATTTCACATTTACATATACCAAGTATACATCACCCAAACAATTTCCTACACAATATACATTTAATCAATCATTTAATTCACCATTTACAAGCACAATTAAACTGCCTTCAAGGTGTTTCCATGGCTGCCAAAAGTACACATTCACATTCAACATCAAACCTCAAAAATTTCTTCATAAATCAAACACCCATAACATCCTTACAAACTTTAACAAAACAAGGATGAAGGAAATGGACATATACCTCAAGTGGAGCTTGTCAAACCTCTTCAAATCTCTCCCTTTTTGCTCCCAAAATACTACCCAAGCTGTGTACTCAAACTTTAATGAAGGAGACTTGAAGAAATTGTGGCTTGATCTTGAGTGGATGAAGCTCCACACATGGATGGCAATGGAGGTTTTGGGAGCTCTTCATCTACGGCAATGGAGATTTCTAAAGTTGAAGATGATGTTTAGTGGAGCAATCTGCCCACTTAATACATTTTAAATTCCTTAGTGGTCCATTCACATGAAATCAATCTTATTTTATGTTTGAAATGTGTTAATTACCTAAATTGAACCCCATTTTTGCTATTTATATTAGGTACCCCTAAATTAATTTTTCATTATATTTTCCAAGTGTAATATTATTTATTTTTAATGGACATTTAGGTCAAAAGACAATTCAGGATGTCAAATGACCACAATGCCCCTGTTCGGGTTGTATTCCCGATTTTTCGGTAACACCGGGTTTTGTCCGTTTTTCGATTTCTCACTTTTCTTTGTACTAATTATTTAATTTTCATTTAATATTTCTAATGATATTTATACTTCAATAGGGGTCTATTTAAGTCCTAAAAATATTTTCCGTGGTTCCCATGATCCGGAGCTAGTCAACGGTCCACGCCGTGACTTCCTGCAAGATCACCCATCGCTAGGGTTCTCGGCTCGCTTAACTTGGTTGCATTTCTTTACTATTATTTTTCCTTTATTTTTCTTCTATTTTCTTTTCTTGTATTTCATTATTTTATGTCTCCTCACTCATCTCGAAGTGTAGTTCTAGGCATCCTAGCTGTTCGGACAACACTGGTCACAGGAACAGTAGAACGCACTACCGAACTTAGGGGTGTTACAATTCTCCCCCCCTTAAAATAAATTTCGTCCACGAAATTTGACCCAATAGTCATCTTACAATAGTCATACGTTTATTTTTTTTCCTTTTTATACGATCGAATAATCTTCTTTTCCTCAAATTTGTATAAGACTTTTAACAATCTAATACAACGTTTAATTTGTTTGTATATCACCAATCTTCTCTTACTATTGTCCTGTCTAATATTTCGATTCATGTTCCTTCTTGAATGACCCTTGAGGTCATGTTAGAATCATTTATCTAGTCATTGGTCCTCTGACCATTCTAGTCCATAGTCTTCCTCACATTCGTAACATTTCCTTGTTATATTTGAACCAATTGTTCGAATTTTTTACTTTCATAACTCTGTTTATCTGTTAATATTCTATAACTTACTTCCTTTTGTACTGAACTATAACCTTTCGATATTCTAACCTTTGAGTTTTAGATCCCTAAGTAGGATTTTCAAACTTATTTCTAACAATTAAATTCTGTCCTGGCATAACTATACCAAAACAGATGTCGTTGGTAACTATTCTTATCTAGGTATACTATCGGGTAGTATGTAGCTCTACACAATAATCTCAAGTCAGTACTGTAATCTGCAGCTTACAGTATAAACATCAAGAACATTGCATAATTACTACGATACATCCCAATAGATCAAACTTTCCCATCTTTTATCCTTTTCGAATTCATCAATATCTGAAACTTATTCTGATTACAATATCTATTAACAATTAACAACTATAACATCTCTGCCTTCATCTAGAATAATTCTATTACCGCATCTTACTTTTACGTCCTCTTGCCTTACATTAAGTAGGCTTGCCGTTTAGCTTTATAATTTATGGTGTGTTAGAAAATACTTTTCGCCGATAAACTCTTCCAAAACTAATTTCACTTATTATCACAATCCTTATCTTAAGGACTAATCACTAATGCATCAAAATTTATTCCCCTGTAAAGGAATAACAACAGAACATATAGTTCTAACTCTAACATAAAAGTATGCAGACCCTAGGTCAAGCAATACATAAACGAAGAGTGCCATCCTTCTTCTTAACAAACAATACTGGTGCTCCCCATGGTGACACACTAGGGCGGATGAAGCCCTTTTCAAGTAGTTCTTGCAACTGTACCTTCAACTCCTTCAACTCTGCTGGTGCCATTCTGTATAGTTTTATGGAGATTGGATCCACACCAGGCATAACATTAATTTCAAACTACACCTCTCTTTTCGAAGGTAATTCTGGCAATTCATCAGGAAACACGTCTGGAAAGTCATATACTGTAAGGATGTCCCTCAATGCTGGACTCCCCACTTAGGTGTCTACCACATGTGCCAAGTATGCTTCACACCCTTTGCTGATCATTTTCTAGCTAGTGCAGCCAAAATAATGTTTGATGGAAATAGCTGCCTCTTCCCATGTATTACCACATCATTGTAGTGAGGGAGACCGAAAGTGACTGTCTTCAGCCTACAGTCAATCATGGTATGATGCCTAGCTAACCAATCCATGCCCAAGATGATATCATAATCTCTAAAGGGCATTTCAATGAAATTAGATAGAAAAGTGTGTCCTTGGATCACCAAAGGACAATCTCTATACATTGTATTAACCCTGACCTCCTGTCCTAGTGGACTTGTTACTAGCACCTCAAAGTCCATTTTTGTACATGGAACAGCAATGCAATCAATGATGCTAGCACTCACATAAGAATGGGTAGAACCCAGATCAAATAACATAAACACATCTTAGTTAAAAGTTGAGAAGGTACCAGCCACAACATCAGATGTCTCGATTTCTTCCCTCTGTCTCGTTGCGTAGACTCTAACCGGAGCACTGTCTTGCTCTGATTGTTTCACTGTGCCTTGGCTGCCTGTTGGGCTACCTCTACCCCTGCCTCTACCTCTGCTAGGTGGTTGTGAACTTCTAGTGACAGGCTCAATCGACCCTTCTGCAGTAGTAGGAGGTGGTCCAACTCTGCGACTACTGGTGCAGTCCTTGGCAAAGTGTCCTGTGCCTCCACAGTTATAACAGGCTCCAATAGCCTTATAGCATATCCCACCATGATATCTTCCACAAGCTTCACATTGACTAGAAGGGTAGGAACTTCTAGTTGTTCGACAGCTGGACCTTGGTGGTCTCTGCCTTGATGATCCACCTCTGTTATATCCCTGAGCTCGGGGCTCCTCAATTTCTTTTCTCTTTCTCAAATTACTACTTGAGCTCTGACCCATAGGTTTCTCCCTCTTCTCTATTTCATGTTGCCCTTATGGGGGTTGGGTCTTGGGCTTGGGCTGACAGATTATCAGCCATTTGTTGAAAGAAAGTGGCCATTTGCTGGGCCATTTGTGCAGTAATTTGTATAGGCAAAACTGGTACAGTCAGGCCTTCGACATTTTGTGGAGCTGGGGCCTCAACTTGTTCTTCTGCCATCAGAGACTGTTCTATTATCTCATTCTTCTCTTCCATATCTTTTCACAAGATTTTCTATTCCTGTACAATCAACATAAGGAGATTCCTCTCCATTGGTTCATATTTATGATGTAAATGTACTATATGTATCAAACATTTGAGCAGTTGTAGTTACCGACAAAAAGATTTCAAATTCACAGTTCGAAATTTACTTTAAAACCATTGCTCTGATACCACAAAACATGTCACATCCTACTCCCCTGTAAGATGCAACATGATCCCTTAGTACACCTAATGAATTACCGTACATCGCCTACCGATAACCCATTAGATATACTACAAGGGATTTTAAAACAATTTTCGTGAAATTTAAATCATCGGTTAAAATCTGGTGTTATAATTTTTTTTCTTCAGAATTTCGGCAAAGTGCCGGCTGTATTTTGAGAAAACAGTTCTTCAATCTTGCAAAAGAAAATGCTCCCAATATGTTTTCTCAAATACAACTTCAATAACTTCATTTCAATTCACAATTCAATTCTGAATAAACAATCAATTCATTTTCAAACTACTCTCATCATAAAGAAACATTTCATTGATTGCAAGACTCAAAATTTATAATACAAAACTATTCAAGTAAATGAAATCTCAACTTTATATTTACAATAATTTACATTTAATTACATACCAAAATATTTTATAAGAGTTTTTATACAATTGCTCAAATAATTTACATACATATTATTACATGCATACATCAAAACCTATGTACATGGGTATACCTATGATATACCTGGAGCTGATCAGAATATGTCTTCAAAGAAACTTATTCACTGCTCTATGCTCTTTTACTCAGATAAAGATACAAAGCTATCGCTGAGTGGTGAACTCAGTGGTGCACAACTATAATTTAAAACATAGTACAATATACATTGACAAAATTTACAGTAAATAATTTGAAAATCTGAATACTCATCAAATTCCAAAACTCAAAATATTCATTGCCAATAATGTAAATCATTTGTATAAATGACTTTGATCACAAAATTCAATTTATCAAATCATGACTAACCATTTAAGTAATTCCAATAAAATCAATTATACATAAACCATAATTGAAATCACAATTCTTTACCATTCAAAAGCCATTCTGTATCTCAAAAATCATTATGTATCTCAAAAATCAATCTTTATCTCACTAACTATGCAAGACTAATCCGAAAGGGCCATATTCGATGTGATTCTAACTCCCTATGGTCGGGGAG
This sequence comes from Hevea brasiliensis, assembly GCF_030052815.1. NCBI lineage: Eukaryota > Viridiplantae > Streptophyta > Magnoliopsida > Malpighiales > Euphorbiaceae > Hevea > Hevea brasiliensis. The sequence continues at coordinate 73,432,219 of NC_079504.1, forward strand.
ATCGAATCATCGTGCACTATACCATCACAATAATGAATCTTCCGTAAGGGCCATAACGATAAAAAAAAACTTAGATCTAACCTCAAATCAAAGGAAAATCTAAGCCTGTGCACGTACCATGGTAATCAAAACACAACTAACTCCATTGTCTTCTCAACAAATGAGAGAGACGGGTAATAACCTAGTCAAGCATCTATAGTGAGATATAAAACAATATCACAATCCTTTTAGTGAGCATAAATCACAATATAATTCGATTCAAAGTCAATTCTAATATCCAATAATTTTTATGCTCATCACAATTCAAATCATAAATTTGCATTTTTCTATGAAAATTACCATCATAATTCAAAACATGTTCTATCACAATTTTCTAAAACATAATTTATTCAATCCATAACAATGCTTAATACTTGTGGAAATACCATTTCACAAAGCCAAATTCATACATACTATAACAATTTCAATAATCATTGAATTAAATCCAATGCTTGTTAAACATAATACATAAGAAAAATATGTCATTTAATCATATGAAATATTCAAAATAAAATCAGTTAACAACTAGCTGTGCACAAACCTCTGATAACTATCTCTTGGTCTTGACTCAGTGTTTCCTTCCCTCTCCCTGAGTCTTTGCTAACTGAGAAACACAATTTGAAGTGTTTCAGACCTTAATTAAACTGTCTCTAACGATAATATTTGATAAATAATTCACTGAATGCTATTATTTGCTTAATCAACTTAATATATCGACCCTCAATGCGTTTTTAGGTAATTTAGATTTTAACATTACTAATATGTCATATTCTATAGTCTTTTAGGGTCGGTACATGTTACCAAGTTCATTTCCGTGTATACTGCATTTTCTAGCAATTTGCTGGATTCTGGGATACTAGTTTGACCTAGCCGGACGACCTAGTTCCCTCGGTTTTTGGGTTTCGGTCAAAACTACAAACTTGTAGATCTATGTCTTATGGAACGCGGGGTAAAATTTTAGGTCATTCTGAGTTATGTAGACCAAGTTATGGTCATTTTACTATTACTGGTCAAATTGCACCAAAATTGGTCATTTTAGGTCACTTTAGGTCATTTTAGGTTCGGCCAGTTTTTGGACCCGAACTTGTGCAAGCTTTTTGACTTGCTTATGGTCATTTCTGGGCTTTGGTGTCTTCATAAGACTTGTAGATATGGGTCTTAACTATTCATGGTTAAAATTTCAGGTCAATTGGACCTGTTTTGAGTGAGTTATGGCCTAAAAACTAACTGTTGCCCAAATGGTCAATTTTTCAGGCCTTATTTGCACTTGATCCGGACTTCCCGCCGTGACTTCCCGGTGCGGTCACCCATCGCTAGGGTTCTCAGCTCGCTTAACTTGGTTGCATTTCTTTACTATTATTTTTCCTTTGTTTTTCTTGTATTTTCTTTTCTTTTATTTCATTATTTTATGTCTCCTCACTCATCTCGAAGTGTAGTTCTAGGCATCCTAGCTGTTCGGACAACACTGGTCACAGGAACAGTAGAACGCACTACCGAACTTAGGGGTGTTACACTGATGAATTATCGCTCATACTCTACCACTGATAGTTGCCTCTGTCTCAGATTGATAAATTCTCTTCTTCTCTCTTCTAAAAACACCTTACTGACATACTTCTTCCTGAACTCTGTTAGGAAGTAATCCCAAGTGATTTGAGCCGGTTGCACCTCACTGGTTACTGTGTCCCACCACTAGTATGCATCTTCCTAAAGTAGGGACACAGCACCCTCCAGGTTCTGCTCGGGAGTGCAATGAAGCTGTTTTAGCACTTTGATTGTTCTATCCAACCAGTTTTCCGCTGTCATGGGATCATCCTCCTTCTTTCCAAAGAAATCCATAGCCCCATGTTTTCACAGTTTCTCTAAATGGGACTTCTGTGGTGCTGGTGGAGGTTGTGGCTGTGGTTGTGGTGGTGGTATTGCCCCCATCATTTGTCAGTAGAATTCGGTCATTTGCTGAAATAGTGCAAACTAAGGTTGGGCAGGTGCCTCAGCTGCTGGTGGAGCAGATTCTCCCCTCTCTCTAGATTCAGCCCTTGGTAGAGCACAACTCTCCACCTCTTCATCAACTGCTCTTTGAGAAGCAGGATCCATATCCTAATCAAAATAAGAAAACAAACAGATATGCATCAGTGTCACCTCAACTCTTACAAATGCAATGCAATGGTATGCACTCTATCTAGGCCCAGAAACGCCTAAATCGATGCTCTGATACCACCAAATGTGACACCCTTTACCCGTCTACAGTGCAGCCGAGCAAGATATACCACATAGTGTGCCGGAGCACCAATTCACATTTTCATTACAATTTACCCTTTTTAATTCATTTATTCATAATTTTTGATTAATCTGAATTTTTCTCAAATTTTATAGAAAATCTGGCAGAGTGCCAGCTGTAAATTGGAAAAACAGTTCTTCTGAATCTGTAAAAACACTTCCAATATAATCATAGTTTCAATCTCAGTCAACCACCAACATGTTTTCAACAATTTCTCAAATCAGTTCAGTATCTCAAAATTCAATTCATTTCATATCACACTCAATTCAATGAGAAATACTCACATTTATTACTGAACATAGTTCATAGATAATTACATCAAAAACATAATTACATGAGTTTATAATATACATTACAAAAGCTTACAAAATACAAAATACCAAAATACCAAAATTCCAAAAGTGGCCTAATGTCCTACCAAATGCACTGCAAATGTGAGGTGACTCTGGACTCTGTGTGCAGATCTGAAAGCTCACCCAGTATGAGGTCTGCTAGACTCCCCAGCTATGTCTCCAGTACCTGCGCGTGGCAAAAGCGACGCGCTAAGCAATTCTGCTTAGTGGTGACAGTATAAAATAAAATAATTAAAATAACATAAATGTGCAGAATGTATGTTTACATTTTAGGTAGACTTAATTTCTATCATTTATTGCAGTATTATTCGATTAAAATTTTTGTAAGATTCATTATCATTGCCCGAGTAACCCATACTAGTCGATTACACTGGATAAACGGGTAAACTGGCACTGGGTACTAAGTACCTCGGACCATCCTACCATCAGTCACGTTGTGTCTTCCGGTGTGCAACAGAACAGCTAATAAGCTGTAATAATCATCAAGGATAAAATTCAAGTATAATGACTCAATTAATATAGCCAAAGGCTATTTTATCACAGAATGGCACGTGAGGCCATAAAACACAGAATGGCATGAAGCCATATGTAGTACTACTAACAGAACCCTATTGGCATGCCAACCTATCCAAACCAATCTTGCTAGGTGTACTAGGGCATGTTACACTTTTAAATTGTACAATTCTAGAAATTTAAGTTTAGGTGTTACTATTCATTTCATTAGTCAACTAAAATGTTGACTTTTGCATAGGCAATAGGTACATTGGTTCTAATACTCCCAACATACCACATTTTGCATTCTAAAATTGTTGGTATTGGTTGCCAATACCATTTCTAAGCTTAATGTTAATTGTTCAAAATTTTCAGATTTCAAGCTTTGTGTTTACTGTTCCATTAGTTATTTTTACAGTGGGAATTTGGCAAAGTGGTCAACATGAAAGTTGTTCCTTATTTTGTTTAGTTACATTTCTTTTTTTGAATCACTCCATTTGGAGTTTTGTAGCTCAAGTTATGGCCTAAACACCATAACTGGCCGGATTGCAAACTTCCCAGATTTTTTGGACTGACCAAATCTATAGTGTTTTAGGCAGTGACTGCAGGTCACCTTTTGAACATGTTATGGTCAAAATTTGAGTTAGGTTTCTTCATGAAAGTTGTAGATATATGTCTCAGCTATTTTTTGGTAAAATTTTATGTCAATTGGACCTTTCTACACTGAGTTATGACTAAATGAATAAACACTATTCATTTAGTCATTTTGCCCAGGCAAAATGCAAGTCACCCGGATTAGGGCAATCTTTAGGTTAACTTGGTTTGATTTTCTAGGCATGGTTTCTCTACCAAAGTTGTGCCATTATGTGTCTAGTTTCATTTCCAATTGCCTTGCACCAATTGAATCTCTACAACTCCAGTTATTGCTGCCCAAACCTACTGGACTCATGCCTAGTCTTGCAGGTCACCAAGGGCAGCCACACTAACCTCAATTCCCACTACACAAACCACTTCATTTCTTGTTTACACATAACCAAATGGTCACTAATTGACTATTAAAACTTACTTTCACCATTACATGATCAAAGTCTCCATTTCATACCTAAACCCTAACCCTAACATCTCAAATCATGCATTTAACTTGCACTTCACCATTTCACTTAAGAGACTAATGTTAAGGCACTAATGTTAAGGTAGCCATACTCCCATTTCTAGTTCCATGAAATCCTCAAAACCTTACCACATCCAAGGCTGCCAAAAATGTGGGATGGGCATACACATGTTATTTGTTAAATTTCTTTGTGATTTTGCACTCTATCATACTCCTTCAACATGAATTTAAAGAGAAAAACAATTTTAAGTCACTAACCTTTAATGGGGCTAATCTCAAACTTGTAAGAACTCTTCTTTAACACTTCTTTTTACTCCCAAAAGATTCACCATGATGAAAGAGCAAGCTTTTGTGTTAACACCTAGGGTTTTTGTTGGAAGAAAACTAGGGAAAGCAAGCTTTTGGTGAGCTTAGCTATGGAGGAGTGAGGGAAAGCTTTGGGACATTTTTTGAAGAAGGGAGAGGCTGCTGATTTGTTCTAGATTTCTTCCCTCTTTTTTCTATTCTTAATGTATTATAATTGTCTTGCTTTAATTTGATTGGCCATAGCATTTTTAATTACCTCATGCTTACATAAGCATGAAGTAATAAATTCCATAATTTTCATTTTCTTTTCTTTCATTGCCTATTCATTTTTAAATAAATTTTTATCAATATTTGTTCATATTTTATGTCATATAATTCACTTACATAAATGGACAAGTTGGTCAAAAATCATCTCTGAAGATGAAATGACCAAAATGCCCTCCGTTTGGCTTAACGAGCCAAAATTGTGTGTACCGATTGATTAAATTTTCCTTGTGTTTTCTTAACATTTTATTGTCATTGGAACCCCAATAATCCTTCTCTGAGGTCTCAAAAATTATTTCATGAAGTTTTCCCTGGGTCTTGGGTTGCTAACGGCCTTCACCGTCAATTCCCTTTCGGGTTACTCATCCCTGGGGTTTCAGCTCGTTTAACCTTAGTGTATTTCTTTCTTGTAAATTTTTCCTTGATTTTTATGAGCATTATTTGGTTTCTTTATAACTCCCCACTTTAGTCTAATTATAATTTCAAACATTCTAGCTGCCCGAACCGACATTGGTCACCGGAACAGTAGACTGTACGGACTAGCTAAAGTGAGGATGCTACATAAAGTTTTGTACTACTAATTTTTAATGCTCCCATGAATGTAAATATTAATTTTATTACCTTAATGAGATGTTTCAATATTTGATTTAATTTAAATGGTGTATTGAGTTGCTTGTGCTGATTTGTGAAATAAAATTGAATAATGGAGTTGTGGTTGAGAAATATATTGGGAGTGTCTCTCTTTTCAGGTTTTGAAGAACTGTTTTCTCAAAATACAGACGGCACTCTACCGAAATTTTTGTAAAAATTGCAAAGATTTTAAATATCCAAAAATTTGATTTATGCTTGGACTTCAAATAAAAGTTTTTATTATCTGTAAAAAAAAAAAACCCACCAATATAAAAATGATCTGAAATTGTTTTAAAATCCCTTGTAGTATATTTAATGGGTTATCGGTAGGCGAAGTATGGTAACTCATTAGGTGTACTACGGGAGCATGTTACATCTTATGAGGAGTAGGGTGTGACACTAACAGAGAGCCCAGTAGACCACAGACTGGGTGGGGCCATTCACAGTTCTGCATAGTATCTGTGTCACCTCACAGACTTCAGTGCATTGGTAGGACATTAGGTCCCATTTTGGTATTTTGTACTGTTTCTATTTTGTAATTAAACTTTTATTTTCTCATGTATGGTTGAAACTCATGTAATATATTTTGGTATTAATGCAAATATTTATAATTTGTGTTTATAAATAAAAATTGAGTATTTATTTATGATTTGTACATGATTATCATGTGAAATGAATGAATGACAAATGGAACCATTTTTGAGAAATGGTTGAGAAATATCGAGATTATGTTGATATAATAGAGTTTGAGAATGATTGAAAATGTATTAGAAGTATTTTTCACAGGTTCCGAAGAATTGTTTTCTCCATTTTTAGCTGGTACTCTGTCGAATTTTCTAAAAAATTTTTGAAACCTCAAATGAATTTATAATTTCAATAAATGACTTAAATGAGTTAAATTTCACAAATTGCACTTCATAACCATGAAGAAATAAATTAAGGAAGGATAAAAATAATTGAAATAAAATATGATATTCCGATATACTGTGTGGCATATCTTGCTTGGCTATACTGTAGACGGGTAAGGGGTGTCATATTTAGTGGTATCAGAGCACAGTTTAGGCATTTCTGGGTCTAGATCGAGTTCATACCATGCATTGCATTTGTAAGAGTCGAGGTGACACTAATGCAGATCTATTTGGTTTTCTTATTTTGATTAAGATATGGACTCCACGTCACAGAGGGCAGTTGAGGGGGAAGTGGAGAGTCATGCTCTACCTGCAGCAGATGAAACTAGGGGTAGGAGAGAACCTGTTCCACCAGTTCTAATAGAGCCTGCACAGCCTACACAGGCCATGTTTCAGCAAATGGTCAAGTTTTTCAGACAAATGGCAGGGGTAATGCCACCACCACCACCACCTCCACAATAAAAATCTCATTTGGAGAAACTCAGGAAATTTGGAGCAGTGGATTTTCATGGAAAGAGAGAAGATGATTCTATTGCAGTTGAGAACTGGTTGGACAGAACAAGAAGAGTTTTAAAACAACTCTACTGCACCCTAGAGCAAAACCTAGAAGCTATTGTATCTCTACTGTAAGATGATGCATATCAATGGTGCGATATAGTGTCTAGTGAAGCGTAGCTAGAAAAAATAACCTGGGAGTTCTTCCTCGTGTAATTCAGAAAGAAGTATGAGGGAAGTGTGTACCTGGAAGATAGGAGGAGAGAATTTATTAACCTGAGGCAGAGACAGCTGACAGTAGCTGAGTATGAAAGAGAATTTGTCAGATTGAGCTGTTACGGATGGGAGATAGTCCCTAATGAGGCCGAAAAGTGTAAAAGATTTGAAGAGGGGCTGAATGACAACATTAAGATAATGATCACTACGTTGCAAATCACAAACTTTACCAAGTTAGTCAAAGCTGCAGTAAAAGTTGAGAAGTCAGAATAAGTGAGCAGATCAGGAGAGAGAGACAGCAGAAGAGGGACCCAGGTCAGTCTAGCTCATCTCTTGCACCTGGGAAGAAGTTCAGAGGTCCACCTACTCAGAGTTTAAGTCAGCCTCAAGGTCAGGGTCAGTCCCAGAGGCCCAGGCCATAGTTCACACCTAGGAGAGGCTAGTCCACACCATCAGTGGGCAGCTCTCCAGGGACGGTGTTCAGGGGACCAGCCCCAGCATCTTCTGCTTGTCCACACTGCCTGAAGTGGCATAAGGGGGAGTGTTGGAGAGTGCCGAGTGCTTACTTAAGGTGTGGGTCTACAGAGCATCAGTTAAGGAACTGTCTGCACAGAACTGCTACAGCTGCTCCAGCACAAACAGACAGACCTGCCCCTGCACTTCAAAGGGGTAGGAAGTCTGGTAAATTTGAGGCAGCTGGTCCATCACAGAGACCTGCATCTGAGCCAGCCGAGAGGTTAGAGGCTAGAGCACCTGCCATAGCTTATGCCATGAGAGCTCAGGAGGAGCAAGATGCCCTGGACGTCATTAGGGGTACGTTCTTCCTCTACAACACATCTGTGCATGCATTGGTGGATCCAGGATCCACTCATTTATACATCTACATCAACTTACTCGTAGAAAGGGGGATACTAGTAAGGGAGAGTGACCAAGACATTCTAGTCACTAATCTATTAAGCCACAGTGTGGTGGTGAACAAGGTGTACAAAAGTTTCCCGTTAAGGATTCAGGGGTATGAATTCTTGGCAGACCTGATTGAATTGCCTTTCCATGAGTTTGACGTGATTTTGGGAATGGACTGGTTGTCACGTCATGAAGCATTGGTTGATTGTAAATTGAAGAGGATTTCTTTGAAAACTCCTGAGGGTAATGAGATCATAGTTATGGGGGAAAGGACAGATTTCTTGTCCAATGTCATCTCAGCCACAGTTGCAAGAAAACTGATGAGAAATGGTTGTGAAGCCTACCTAGCACATGTGGTGGATACTAGGCAGGCTAAGCCAGATCTGTGTGACATACCCACAGTAAGAGACTTCCCATATGTGTTCCCTAAAGAATTTCTTAGCTTTCCACCAGAAAGGGAAGTCGAATTTGCCATTGAGATACTGCCAGGTACAACACCAATTTCTATTGCTCCTTATAGGATGGCACCTAATGAGTTAAAGGAGCTGAAAATCCAGTTGCAGGAGTTACTGGATAAGGGGTTCATACGCCCCAGTGAGTCACCATGGGGAGCTCCAGTGCTGTTTGTAAAGAAGAAGGATGGGACTTTGAGGTTATGCATTGATTATCGGCAGTTGAATAAAGTGACTGCGAAGAACAAGTATCCGTTGCCTAGAATTGATGATCTGTTTGTTCAGTTGAAGGGAGCAGGAGTATTTTCTAAAATTGATCTCAGATTAGGGTATCGTCAATTAAGGGTGAAGGATGCAGATGTGCCAAAGATTGCATTTAGGACCCGGTATGGGCATTATGAGTTCCTAGTGATGCCCTTTGGCCTAACAAATGCACCAGCAGCATTCATGGACCTTATAAACCGTATCTTCCATCCATACTTTGATCGGTTCGTAGTGGTATTTATTGATGATATTTTGGTGTATTCCAAGACCAGGGAAGAGCATGATGAGCATTTGAGGATTGTTCAGCAAACCTTGAGAGAAAAGAAGCTGTATGCTAAGTTGTCCAAGTGTGATTTCTGGTTGAGTGAGATTGCATTCCTTCGACACATAGTGTCAGATGATGGAATTAGGGTGGATTCCAAGAAGATAGAAGTAGTGATGGAATGGAAGCCTTCTAGAAATATAGCCGAGGTCAAAAGTTTCTTAGGGCTAGCTGGGTATTACAAAAGATTTGTTAAGGGATTTTCTTTAATAGCTGCCCTAATGACCAAGTTGTTACACAAGAACGTCAGATTTGACTGGAATGACAAGTGTTAGGCCAATTTTGAGAAGTTGAAGGCTATGTTGACAGAGGCACCAGTGTTAACACAGCTAGTGTCAGGAAAGGACTTTGTGGTCTACAGTGATGCCTCACATAATGGGTTAGGGTGTGTATTGATGCAAGAGGGTAAGGTGGTTGCCTATCTTCCAGGCAGCTGAGGCCACTTGAACAGAACTACCCTACCCATGATCTAGAACTTGCAGCAATTATCTTCACACTGAAGATATGGAAGCGCTACTTGTATAGTGAAAAGTGTTATATTTACACAGACCACAAAAGTCTGAAATATTTGCCAACCCAGAAGGAGCTCAACCTTAGACAAAGGCGATGGATTGAGTTCCTGAAGGACTACAACTGTGTGATAGATTACCATCTTGGGAAGGAAAATGTAGTTGCTGATGCTTTGAGCAGAAAATCTATCACAGCTTTGAGGTCATTGAATGCCCGTTTATCCTTGGCTCTAGATGGAGCTATTTTGGTTGAGTTGCAAGTGAGGCCAAACCTACTACAGTAGATTTTAGATGGGCAGAAAGTGGATGAGAAGCTAATGGCTATTATGAGTAAAATCTCAGAAGGGAAGGCGACTGATTATGAGATGAAAGCAGATGGGTGTCTGTACTACAAAGGAAGAGTGTGTGTACCAGATGATGGGAAATTGAAAGCCAGTATTCTAAAAGCTGTACACACTAGTGTTTATGCTATGCACCCAGGAAGTACAAAAATGTATCATGAAGAAGGACATAGTTGATTATGTGAATAAATGCTTGACATGTCAGCAAGTCAAGACAGAACATCAAGTTCCATCGGGTTTGCTATAACCCATATGCATACCTGAATGGAAATGGGATCGGGTCACCATGGATTTTGCAAGTGGTCTACCTCTTACTCAGAAGAAACATGATGCAGTATGGGTGATAGTAGATAGATTGACGAAGTCAGCACACTTTCTGCCAGTTAGGACTGACTACTCACTGGAGAAGTTAGCAGAATTATATATCAGTGAGATAGTTAGATTGCATGGAGTTCCACTTTCCATCATATCTGATCAAGACCCAAGATTTACATTGAGATTTTGGAAGAAGTTGCATGAATCCTTGGATACATAACTCCACTTTAGCACAGTTTTCCATCCTCAGATGGATGGGCAATCAGAAAGAGTAATCCAGGTAAACATTGAAACCAATTGAATTAATTCAGATATTGAACTGAAATAATAATAATAACATGAAATATATATTAGGTCCTTGAGGATATGCTCAGGAGTTGTGTCATTGAGTTTGAGGGAAGTTGGGATAGATACCTCCCACTAGCAGAATTTGCATATAACAATAGCTATTAAGCTAGCATCCAAATGGCCTCGTATGAAGCACTGTATGGGAGGAAATGTAGAACTCCAGTGTGTTGGACTGAATTGAGCGAAGACAAACTGGTAAGGCCAGACCTGGTGAAGCAGACTAAGAGAAAAGTAAAGTTAATCAAAGCTAATTTGAAGGTTGCCTCTGACAGACAGAAATCCTATACTGATCTGAAGAGGAAAGAAATAGAATATGCAGTTGGAGAAAAAATATTCCTCAAGGTGTCACTGTGGAAGAAGGTACTAAGATTTGGAAGAAAAGGTAAGTTAAGCCCTAGGTTCATTGACCCATATGAAATCATTGAACGTGTGGGACTAGTGGCCTATAGGCTAGCTTTATCACTAGAGCTGGATAAGATCCATAATGTGTTTCATGTATTCATGCTGAGATGATACCGCTCAGATCCTTCACATGTCATTTCCATGGAAGAAATTGAAGTACCACCGGACTTGACATATGAAGAAGAACCCATACGGATCCTGGCTCAGGAAGTGAAGGTGTTGAGGAATAAGCAGATTCCACTGGTGAAAGTGCTTTGGAGGCACCACAACACCGAGGAGTCAACTTGGGAAAGTGAAGAGATGATGAGGCAACATTTCCCTCAACTATTTGCATCAGGTAAATTTTGAGGACGAAATTTAAATTAGAAGGGAAGAGTTGTAACACCCTCACTGTAGCAATTCCGTACATTCTACTGTTCAGGTGACCGGTGTCGGTTCAGATAGCTAGAACGCCTGAAAAAATATTTAGACTAAAGTAAAAGCCATAATTAACTTAAATAATAATAAGAAAAATTTACAAAAAAATTTTAGAAATAAAATACAACCAAGTTAAATGAGTCGGTGCTCTAGCGATGGATAACCCAGTGGGAAGTTGCAGTCCTCGCAGCTAGGAGCCCTAAACTCTAGGGAAAATTCATAAAATAATTTTTGGGACTCCAGAGAAGAGTCATTGAGGTTTCGATGGCATTAGAAGGCCAAGAAAACGTTCCTAGAATTTTATTAATCAATACAAACAATTTTAGCTCAACAAGCTAAACGAAGGACATTTTGGTCATTTCACCTTCAGAGATGATTTTTGACCAACTTATCCAGTCGAGTAAGTGAAATTTATAACATAAAATGTGAATAAATATTGATGAAAATTTTATTAAAAATGATAAATGAAAGTAAGAAAACAAAACAAAAAGAATTTCAAGATAATGTTAATTATGACATCATAATGATGTCATTTAGAATTGATCCACCAATCACCGTTCAACAAATACACTTAAAAAAAATAAAAAGGGATGGAAAATAAATCAAAATATGCTTCTTCATCCTTCATACCAGCCGAAACTCTCTCCCTCTCTATTCTCCATTGATGCTCTTACTTCTCTCTAAAAGTTCCTTGTAAACACACCATAAAATCACTTGTTGATTTCACAAAAATTGCTCCTTGCAACATGAACAAGCCTAAGGCGGCAAAAAGAAGAAGGAATTAAGAGGTTAGGGTAGCTTGGACTCTCCTAAGGAAGGTTAGTGCTCATCCCTCCTTTCCTTTCTTATTTATTCTTACAATTAAGGGTGATTAAGTGTAAATTCCATGAGCAAAACTGAAATTTATGCATGAATGATGAGACCCAAATTTCGGCCAGCAAAGAAAGTTGATAATCTTGATGTTTTCTTTTGATTAAATTTTTACTATTATCATCAATTACAATGTTTACTTAAGCCATAATTGAAGATTGCATGAGTTATGTGAGATGTGAAGTATGGAGTTAGGGTTTGGGGCACAAAATTTGGATTTTTCTCATGTGTTGGTGAATGGAAGTTCTAATGGTCAATTAGTGACCATTTGGCTGAGTATAATGAGGAATTGAAGTGAATTGTAGCTTTGGATTTGAGGTTGGGTGTGCTACCTTGAGTGCCCTGCAGGTCTGAATGTGAGTCTAGCATGTTTGGGTAGCTATAACTTTGGTTGTGTAGGTTCAATTGGTGCAAGGCCAATTTTAAATAAAACTAGACATATAATGGCACAACTTTGATGAAGGAACCCTGTCCAGAAACTAAACTTAGGATGCTCTAAAAATTGACCAAATCCGGGTAGGACCAATTCTGCCTGGAAAAATGACTAAATAAACAATATTTATTCATTTGGTCATAACTCAGTGTAGAAAGGTCTAATTAATCTGAAATTTATATCAATGGAAAGTTGAGGCAATTTAGAACAACTTTTATGTAGAACACAAACTCAAATTCTAGACTTAACTAAATGAAATTGCTAGCCAAAGTTGGACTACCAAATCTAGCAGAACCAAAAATTGCCCAGAAATTCTGGGTAAAGACAATCCTACCAGTTATGGCACAATAGCTATAACTTGAGCTAGAAAACACCAAATGGGGTGATTCAAAAAGTGAAATGTAACTAGACATAATAAGAACAACTTTGATTAAGAACACTTGGCCAAATTCTCAGTGTAGAATGGCCTAATGGAACAGTGAACTCTAGTACCCAAAAACTGAAATTTTGATTTATTCTCCATTGGTTAGAAGTATGGATTGGCAACTAATGCCAACACTTTTGGGAACCAAAATGTGGTAAATTTATGTGATTAGGACTCATGTAACTATTATGCATTGGAAAGTCAATAATTTGACCTAAATAGTAAAATGAATAGTAACCTTACATGTGAAACATGAAAATTCAATCAATAACTTTGTAATGTGCCTTAGTACACCTAGTAAGATTGGTTTGGATAAGTTGGCATGCCAATAGGGTTCAGTTAGCAGTACTACACATGGCATTATGCCATTCTGTGATTTTATGGCTTTTAGCCATTCTGATACTATGGTGACACTTGGCGTTGTGCCTAATAATTATTACAGCTCATTAGCTGTTCTGTTGCACACCGGGAGATACATATGTGACCGATGGTGTGACGGCCCGATGTACTTGGTACCTAGTGCCAGTTTACCCGTTTATCCAGTCCAGTCATCCAGTATAGGTTACTTGGGCAACCAAAAATGGAAGTTGATAAATTTAATAAAATAATGGATATAACAAGTACCAAATAAATAATACTACAAATAATTACTAATAATTTATCTGTATGAGTAATCAACATATACACTGCATAATTATTTTCTTTTAGTTCTTTTTATTTTATTATTGGCACCACTAAGCATTATTGCTTAGCATGTTGCTTTTTGGCACGTGTAGGTTCTAGAGAGACTGACAGAGAGCCTAGTAGACCAGAGACTGGGTGAGGCCGTTCACAGTTCTGCATAGTATCTGTGTCACCTCACAGACTTCAGTGCATTGGTAGGACACTAGGTCCCATTTTGGTATTTTTTACTGTTTCTATTTTGTAATTAAACTTTTATTTTCTCATGTATAGTTGAAACTCATGTAATATATTTTGGTATCAATGCAAATATTTGTAATTTGTGTTTATAAATGAAAATTGAGTATTTATTTATGATTTTTATATGATTATCATGTGAAATAAATGAATGATAAATGGAACTATTTTTGAGAAATGGTTGAGAAATATTGAGATTATGTTGATATAATGGAGTTTGAGAATGATTGAAAATGTATTGGAAGTGTTTTTCACAGGTTCCGAAGAAGTGTTTTCTCCATTTTTAGCCGGTACTCTGCCGGTTTTTCTAAAAAATTTTCGAAACCTCAAATGAATTTATAATTTCAATAAATGACTTAAATGAGTTAAATTTTACAAATTGCACTTCATAACCATGAAGAAATAAATTAAGGAAGGATAAAAATAATTGAGATAAAATATGGTGTTCAGGTACACTGTATGGCATATCTTGCTCGGTTATATTGTAGACGGGTAAGGGGTGTCACAATGTGGGTGTAATTGGAATTCACATACCTATTAAGCATGAGAAAGTCAATATTTTGACTTGAATAGTACCATGAATAGTAATCCCAAAATGCAAAGTCTAGATAATGCCATTTTAAGCCTATGTAGGGATACAATTAAATAAGTATGCACTAAATTGTTAGAATTATTATGAGTTGTGATACTGAAACACTTTAAATTGTGTGTTTCAGTTGAAAAAGACCCGAAAGAAGATAAAGCAAATTGAGTCAAGGCCTAAAGGCGACTCAAATCAGGTTTGTGCACAACATATAAACTTTCTTTGAATTTTCTTTTGCAATTTGTATTGAATGAATTGTGAAAATCAAATTGTGACTTTATTTGTATTGAAAATTTTGATTGAAAAGAAAAATGTACTATTGACCCAAACTATTGAGAAAGTAAAAATTGTATGTGTATGGTTGGCATTTTAATGTTTAGAAAATTGTTAAAATAGTTTGAAACCTCAGTATCATGACCAAATGTTTGAATTCCTCACTAGCTTAGTTAGTGGGAGAAAATAGTTTTGTATTCCCTCTCTGGTTGAAGTGTTGAGGTGTGTGCCAGTGGAGGAAGAAATTTGAATAGGTACCCATAGATTTGAGCTAGCTAGCCTTGGTATTCCTCATAAGCCTTTGGTTGTTGAGATGAAAAATATATTGGTGGCATGATATAACTATATGATTTTAAAAAAAAAAAATTGTTTTGTGACTTCTGAAGTGAAAATTTCTTTGACTAAAATTTAAATTGTGTTTTGTAGCTGTTTAACAATTTTAGTATTGTATATGGAATAATTGCGATTTAATATATGCATAAATTGGTATTTTTGTTATGTTGTGCACCACTGAGTATTTGTACTCAGCGATGGCTTTTCGTTGCTGTCGTAGGTAGAGAGACTAGTAAAGCAGCTGAGTAAGCTGCTAAAGACCAACAGTACTACATTTTGGATTTTTGTCAGGTATTAAATGATACCCCTTTTGTACATAGTTATTTTGATGTATATGATTGTAGTTATGTTTTGTAATTGATCTTGAGCAGTTGTATAGTAAATTTGTAGTAATATTATTTTTGAATTTTTTATCGATAAATTAAACTTGTGTATGTACAATTAAGTATTTTAATGCAACAAGTATGAGTTTATGTAATTGTTTTGAAAATATTATGAATTGTGGATTTTGAGTTGAATTGTGTTTGATTGTGTTGGTTTGAAATTATTTGGAGGTTGGGGTTGAGATTGAAAATTTATTAGGATTGTTTTCACAGGTTTTTGAAAAACTGCTTTTCCCAAATATAGAAGGCATTCTGTCAAAATTTTCATAAAATTTGCAGAAAAATAAAACTTACCAAAATTTTCACCTAGTATTTAAACTCCAACTAAAAGTTTTAATACTTGTCAAAATTGCTCAGCACCTTTAAAAGATTTTTAAAATCCCTTGTAGTGTATTTAATGGGTTATTGTTAGGTGAAGTTCAATAATTCATTAAGTATACTACAGGATCATGTTATGCCTTACAGAGGGGTAAGGTGTGACATATTTTAGTGTTATCGTAGCAAGTTTTTAAAGTATATTTTGACTTGTGAATTTGCATAGTTTCTTTGATAAGTGCAACTGCTCAATTTCCTTATTTGATACATACAGTGCATTACATTATAAATATGAACTAACGGAGGAAAATCTCCTTGTGTTATTTGTTCAGGAGAAATGATACCCTCGAATTGATATGGAAGAAGGGGATCGTTCTGTAGAACAATTAGTATAGGCTGAGGCACAAGGGGAAGCCCCAGCCCTTCAAAATGTGAGTGGATCAGTTGCACCAGCTCCTCCAATGCCACAGTTCCCTGCTCAATTTGCCTAGCAGATGGCTGCGATATTCCAACAAATGGCTGAAAGCATGCCTACCCAAGCTCCACTTCAGGCACCTGTAGTGCAATCACAGCTTCCAGCCAGGCAGTATGACAAGTTGATTAAGTATAGGGCTACTGAGTTTAAAGGGACAGTGGATCCGTTAGAAGCAGAGCAGTGGTTGGAAAGAATGGAAAGAGTGTTCAAGAAGCTGCACTGCACTGATGAGCTAAAATTCGAATACTCAGTGTCACTCCTATAGGGGGATGCATATGATTGGCGAAAAATCATCCCCCATAGTCTGGTGGAACCTCTAGTGCTGACCTAGGACGACTTCCTTCAAGAGTTCAGATAAAAATACATCCCAGATGCTTATGTGGATATAAAGCTGCAGGAGTTCATGAAAGGGAGTTCTCCCGCTTGAGCCATTATGCCGGGAACTTACTTGCTACGAGCAGAGAGAGATATAAAAGGTTTGAGACTGGTTTGAAGCCTAGTTTGAGGATGTAAGTGGTTGGATTCAGACATAATAACTTCTATGAACTCATTTCTCAAGCACTTGAGTTAGAAAGAATTGAGTCATAAGGGCCACCAGTGAAAGAAAAAATAGAGAAAACAGAAAAAGAAAAAAGTGAAAAGTCAACGGATCAAAGTTCCAGTGGTAATACTAGAAAAAGAAAGAACTTTGGGGGACCAAGTAGAAGTAAAAAGTCTAGAAGGGGAAGATTTTTGGGACAGAGACCCCCTCGATCTGGTCAGCAGACAACCAGAAGTTCTCACCCTCTCCGCCCTTATGGGAAATGTGGCAAAACCCATGGTGGGATATGTTATTAGGCTTTAGGAGCTTGTTTTAATTAAGGGGTAAGTGGCATTTTGCTAAAGAGTGTACCAGTGCCCATAGAGTTGGGCCACCTCCTACTACTGCAGAAGGGTTTGTACAGAGTTCTGCCACTAGAGGTTCATAACTAGCTAGCTCAGTCAGAGCAAGGCAGTGCTCCAGCCAAAGTCTACACAATGAGACAGAGAGAAGAGGCTAAGACATATGATATTGTGGTTGGTACCTTCTCAACTTTTGATCAAGATGTGTTTGTGTTGTTTGATCTGGGTTCCACCCACTCTTATGTTAGTGCTCGCATCGTTTGGTATCTTGTTGTTCCTTGTGTAAAAATGGATTTTGAGGTGCTAGTAACTAGTCCACTAGGACAAGAGGTCAAGGTCAAATGACTGTATAGAGATTGTTCTTTAGTGATCCAAGGACATACTTTTTTATCTGATTTGATTAAAATGCCCTTCAGAGATTATGATATCATCTTGGGCATGGATTGGTTAGCCATGGATCATGCGATAATTAACTGTAGACTCAAGACAGTCACTTTTGGTCTCCCTCAGTATGGTGATGTTGTAATACATGGGGAGAGGTAGTTATTGCCATCAAACATTATTTTGGCTGCACTAGCTAGAAAAATCATTAGAAAACGGTGTGAAGCATACTTGGCACATGTGATAGACACCCAAGTGGGGAGTCCAGCATGGAGGGACATCCCTACAGTATGTGACTTTCCGGATGTGTTCCCTAATGAGTTGCCAGGACTACCTTCGGAAAGAGAGGTGCAATTTGAGATTGATGTTATGCCTGGTGTGGATCCAATCTCCATAACACTATACAGAATGGCACCAGCAGAATTGAAAGAGTTAAAGGTGCAGTTGTAAGAATTGCTTGACAAGGGCTTCATTCGCCTTAGTGTGTCACTTGGAGAGCGCCAGTGTTGTTTGTTAAGAAAAAAGATGGCACTCTCTGCTTGTGTATTGATTATCGGCAGTTGAATAAGGTGACAATAAAGAACAGATATCCATTGCTCCGCATTGATGACCTGCTTGATATGTTGAAGGGTGTAGCTATGTTCTCCAAAATTAACCTGAGATTGGGTTATTATCAGCTCTAGATGTAAGAGCAGAGTATCCCTAAAACTGCTTTTAAAACCCGATATGGCCATTATGAGTTCTTTGTCATGCCATTCAGGTTAACCAATGCTCCAGCTGCATTTATGGATTTGATGAACACTATCTTCAGACCATACTTAGATTAGTTTGTGGTGGTGTCTATTGATGAAATCTTGATGTATTCGAGGAGTACAGAGGAGCATGATAAATATCTGTGGATTGTACTACAGACTTTGAGGGAGAAACAACTATACGCCAAATTGTCTAAATGTGAATTTTCGCTGAAAGAAATTTCTTTCTTGGGGCACATAGTATCGACAGAGGGCATTAAGGTAGATCCTAGTAAAATTGAAGCTATCTTTAATCAGAAGCCACCTAGGAATGTCACTGAAATTCGCAGTTTTCTGGGATTAGCTGGATACTACCGCTGATTTGTGAAGGGGTTTTCCATGTTGGCATCTCCACTGACCAAACTACTTCGAAAAGATGTGAGATTTCAGTGGACAGTTAAATGCTAGCAGAGTTTTGATGAGTTAAAGAGATGTTTGATTGAAGCTCCAGTCCTGACTTTACTTATACCGGGTAAAGAATAAACAGTATATAGCGATGCTTCACACAATGGGTTAGGCTGTGTACTGATGCAAGATCGGAATGTCATTGCATATGCATCATGCCAGCTGAAACCACATGAGAGAAACTACCCTACATATGACTTAGAACTTGCTGCCATTGTATTTGCTCTGAAGATCTGGAGACATTATTTGTATGGGGAGAAATGTTATATCTACATAGATCACAACAGCTTGAAGTACTTGGACACCCAGAAAGAGTTGAATTTGAGATAGAGGAGATGGTTAGAATTGATTAAAGACTATGATTGTTTAATAGACTACCAGCCAGGGAAAGCAAATGTGGTAGTTGACGCCTTAAGTCACAAGACTATGGCAAGTCTAAGAATTTCTCTTTTGTCCATAGTGCATGAGTTGAAAGCACTACATACCAGCTTGGAGGTAAATGATGAGGGACACACAGTAGTTGCATGGCATGTACAGCCAGTGTTGATTGATCAGATTAGAATGGATGCTCAGAATGATGAAAAATATCAGAAACTACTGGGAGAAATCCGGCAGGGTAAGAAACCTGAGTTCTCAGTGAGAGATGATGGTCTACTGCTACACCAGGGCAAAATGTGCTTTCCTAATGATGTTGACTTGAGACAGATCATTATGAAAGAAGCACACGAGTCTCCTTTTGCTATGCACCCTGGTGGCACTAAGATGTATAGAGGGCTAAAAGAACACTACTAGTGGATGGGCATGAAAAGTGAAATAGCTGATTTTGTCTCCAAATGCCTAACTTGTCAGCAAGTGAAGGCAGAACATCAAGTCCCAGTTGGTTTACTACATCCATTACCAGTGCTTGAATGGAAATGGGAAAGGATAACAATGGATTTTGTGATGGGACTTCCGAGAACACATCAGAGCCATGATGCAGTATGGGTTATAGTGGACAGATTGAACAAATCTGCTCATTTTCTACCAGTTCAGATGGACTACAGTCTAGAGAGATTGGCTAAACTGTACATTGATGAGATAGTAAGACTGCATGGAGTGCCAGTATCGATTGTGTCAGACAGAGATCCTAGGTTCACTTCTAGATTTTGGGGTAGTCTGTAGAGAGCCCTAGGAACTAGATTGAACTTCAGTACAACATTCCACCCACAGATAGATGGCCAATCTGAGAGGGTAATTCAAATATTGGAGGATATGCTGCGGTCTTGTGTAATTGTGTTTGAAGGTAGTTGGCACATATACTTGCCTTTGATTGAGTTTGCTTATAACAACATCTACCAATCAAGCATTGGGATACCTCCATATGGTAGAAAGTGCAGAACTCCTCTATGTTGGGATGAAGTGGGTGAAAGAAAAATGATGGAGCCAGAGATTGTTTAGTAGACAGAGGAGAAAATCAAACTGATGAGAGATTGACTGTAACACCCTCCCGGTAGCAACTCTGTACATTCTACTGTTCCGGTGACCAGTGTTGGTCCGAACAGCTAGAACGTCTGGAAAAATATTTAAAATAAAGTCAGGAACCATAATTAACTCAAATATTAATAAGAAAAATTTAGTAAAAATTTTAGAAATAAAATACAACCAAGTTAAACGAGCCGGTGCCCTAGCGAGGGGTAACTCAGAGGGAAGTTGCGGTTCTCGCAACGAGGAGCCATAGACCCGGGGGAAAAATTATAAAATAATTTTTGGGACTCCAGAGAAGGATTACTGAGGTTCCTATGGCATTAGAATGCCAAGAAAATACCTAGAAAAATTTTTCAATCGGTACAGACAATTTTGACCCGTTAAGCCAAACGGAGGGCATTTTGGTCATTTCACCTTCAGAGGTGATTTTTGGCCGACTTGTCCAGTTAAGTAAATAATTAATATGACATAAAATATGAAGAAACATTACTAAAAATTAAATTGAAATTGAGTAGTGATGAAAAGAAAAGAAAAATCAAAATAAAGCAATTTGTGACATCATAATGATGTCATTTATAAATTACCAACCAATCACAAGCTAATAAGCTTTCTTAAATACTTAAAAGAGGCAAAACAAAGACCAAAAAAATTAAAAATCCAGCAGCCATCTCCTTCCCCAAAACCAGCCAAAAACGTAGAGAGAGAGAAGAGAGGGTTTCCACCATAGTTCAAGCTTCCAAGCTTTGAAATCTTGCTTATCTTGCACCAAAAACCCTAGATCCCTTCAATAAAAATTACCCCCACACCTTGTTGGAGTGTTTGGCAGCCAAGAAAAGCCAAGAAAGTGAAGGAATTGCTTGGGAAAATTCTGCCCTCCTAAGGTTAGTGCATATATACACCTAAAGCTCTTGATTTCTATGCTAAGGGACTTAAAATAAGTAAGGAATTGTAACTAAAATGAAAAAAATTATGTGTATGCATGCCATGCATTTTGGCAGCCCTATTGAAGGAATAGAAATGGAGTGTTTGATGTACTTAGAGTGAACTAGAGCTTAGGTTTAAAGTGTATACATATATATATATATAGAGAATGAAAGAGTAAATTAGGGAAATTGTGAGAACTTTGAAATTTAGCTAGGGTTTAGGAATGAAAATTTGACTTGGCTTATGAAATGGTTAAAGAACATTCTAATGGTAAATTAGTGACCATTTGAGGTATGTTGACCATAAATTGGACTGAAAAATGGCATGGCAAAGTGGAATGGTAGGCTGCCTAAAGACAGCAGCATGGTGGCTGAGATTTCAGTCCAATTGGACCGCCATAACTTTAGCTGTGTAGGTTCAATTGGTGTTTGGCCAATTGGAAATGAAACTAGGCTTATAATGGCACATTTTTGCTGAAGAAACCATGCCCAAAAGACCAAAGCAAGAGGACCAAAAGTTGGCCCCAATCTGGATACCCTGCAAACAGGCCCTGCAGAATGACCAAATGAACAGTAACTGTTCATTTGGCCATAACTCACTGTAGATATGGTCAATTGACCTGAAATTTTTACAGAAACATGTTAAGACAAAGACAAACAACTTTCATGAAGAAACCTACCCCAAATTATGACCAAAACCTAACCCAAATGGCAGTGGCAGTCACTGTTCATGTTACTGTTGATATGGTCAATTCTGCAGTTTGGCAATCCGGCCAGCTGTGGTTTTTGGACCATATCTGGAGCTAAAAAACTCCAAATGGAGTGATTCAAAAAAAGAAATTCAACTAGACAAAATATGGAACAACTTTCATGTTTACCATTTCCTCAAATTCCCACTGCAACAGGGCTTAATGGAATAGTAAATTTGAGTCACAAAAACTGAAAATTGTGCCCTCTTAGTTTAAGTTTGGAAATGGTATTTGTGACTTATTCCAACAAGTTGTAAATGCAAAATGTGGTATCTTTGAGAACTTAGGTTCAATAAATTTATTGTGTATGAAAAAGTCAACATTTTGGTTGACTAGTAAGGTGAATAGTAAACAAAATGACACATATTACATAAGTAATACAACTTGAAATATAAAATGTAATTAACACAAATGGATTGTTTAGAGTATAAATGAGATAATGTTATCATTAGGATTTACGTCTTTGTTTCAAATAGGATTATAATACCTTGTACAAAAATTGGTACATGAGAGGTAATAATGTGAATACTAATTCATATAAATATTGTAACGATTAGATGAATCACATGGATGGGTAAATGGGTTAATTGCTCTCATCATGAGAGAAATGGAAATATTTCGATGTACAAATGGTACATGAAAATCGATTGATATAAATTGCAATTAACGTGAATGGTATGATGAATGCATAAATTATATAAAAATGAGATTTGAAGATTGATGCTTCTACTATAAATAAAATTAAAATACTATGAACGATAATTGGAACATAAAATGAAATAATAAAACTTATGAACATTTAATGATATTATGTGCCCTTGTATTGCCTAGACATGTGTGTCGGATTGGATAGTTTGGCATGCCAATAGGGTATTGTTTTAGCAGTACTGCGAAAGGCTTTATGCCTGTATTCATGGCTTTATGCCCGTATTCATGGCTTTTATGCCCGTATTCATGGCTTTTATGCCGATTATGTGATATCATGGCTTTTTAGCCATACTGACTGCATACGTGGTTGACGTTCTGCGTCCCATGGTATGACGGCCCGAGGCACCACGGTGTCCAGTGCCAACGACCCGTTATCCAGTCCAGTCATCCAGTATAGGTTACTTGGACAACCAAATGAATGAAAGTGGACAAAGTTAACGAAAAGAAAAAAATAAAAAAAGGGATATACAAATGCAAACCAAATAAGGCATATACATTAAATACACATTTATTTTCTGCTATTTTCTTTTATTTTATTATTGCACCACTAAGCTTTATGCTTAGCGCGTCGCTTTTGCAATGCGTAGGTACTGAAGATTTGGACAGAGGGCCCAGTAGACCACAGATTGGGTAAGGCCGTTCACAGTTCTGCATTGTGTCTGTGTCACCTCACCGTCTGCAGTGCATTGGTAGGACACTAGGTGTCATTTTGGTATTTTGTAATTGATTTTATTTTCTCATGTATAAATGAACTTACGAAATGTAATTTGATGTTCATGTAAATAATGAGAATTGTGTTTATAAATGGAAAAGTGAATGTTTATCTGTAATTTATATATGATTATCACATGTGATGAATGATTGAGAAACGAATGGTTGAAAAATATTGAGATCTTGATATTGGAGTTTGTGAATGGATGAATATGATTATTAGAAGTGTTTTTCACAGGTTCCGAAGAACTGTTTTCTCCATTTTTAGCCGGTACTCCGCCGGATTTTCTTTAAAATTTTCGGAACCTCAAATAAATTACAATTTCAATAAATGAATTATATTTCACAAGTTATATTCAAAACTATGATAAAAATGAATTAAGATAAAATAGAGTGCTCCGGCACACTGAGTGGCATAACTTGCTCGGCTACACTGTAGTCGGGTAAGGGGTGTCACATTGACTCAAGGCTGCAGCAGACCGTCAGAACTCCTACATCAATCTGAAGAGGAGAGATATTGAGTACGTAGTGGGTGATAAGGTATTCCTCAAGGTTTCGCCTTGGAAGAAAATTATGAGATTTGGTAGAAAAGGGAAATTGAGTCCTCATTTCATTGGACCATATGAGGCTCTAGAAAGAGTGGGTCCTTTGTCATACTGATTGGCACTATGTAACACTCCTATGTTCGATAGTGCGTTCTACTGTTCCGGTGACCAGTGTCTATCCGGATAGCTAGAATGCCTAGAACTACATTTAAATATTGATGAGGAGACATAAAATATTGAAATACAAGAAAAGAAAATACAAGAAAAACAAAGGAAAAATAATAACAATGAAATGTAACCAAGTTAAGCGAGTCGAGAACCCTAGCGATGGGTGACCGCACTGGGAAGTTGCGGGTGGACCGTTGACTAGCCCTGGACCTCGGGAAATCTTGAAAAATATTTTTAAGACATAATTAAAGACCTATTGAAGTATAAATATCATTAGAAATATCAAAGAAAAATTAATTAATTAGTACAAAGAAAAACGGGAAATCGAGAAAACGACGAAACTCGGTGTTACCGAAAAATAGGGAATGTAAGCCGAACAGGGGCATTGTGGTCATTTAATACCCTGAGTTGTCTTTTGACCTAAATGTCCATTAAAAATAAATGATATTACACTTGGAAAATGTCATGAAAAATTAAATTGGTGGTACATAGTTTAAATAGCAAAAGATAGGAGTTAAATGTGGAATTTGGAAATTTAAGAATAAACAAACATTAAATCTTCACTTAGTGGTCCACTAACTCCACTTAAGTGGACATGTAATCAGCATATTGTGGACAGAAACTCATCTTCTTCAACCCCCCAAAAACCAGCCGAAAATGGGTGAAAGAAAACATCCATTGCCGTCCCACATTTGAGCTTCCATTTCCCATGATCAAGCCATGATCCTTCAATACTTCCTTCACTAAAATTGTTCTACACAACTTGGGCAATAGATAGGCAGCAAGAAAATCAAGTTTTGGTGAGGTTTTGAAGAATTTCAAAAGTGGTAAGTATGTATTTTTGATGCTTGTTTCATTAAACCTTGAAGGGATGTTATGGGTAGTTGAATTGTGATAGGATTTTTGAAGTTTGATGAGTTAAGGGAGAGGTATATTTTTGGCAGCCATGGAACTTCAATGAGAGCAGTTTATCTTTGCATGTAAATGGTAGATTAAAGTATTGATGTAAGTGTTTATATGTGTAGGAATAAATTGGATAATATATACTAGATGTATGTGATAGTACACTTGATTTTGGAAGCTTGGAAGTTAATTGAAGGGATGTACAATTCTGCAAACTTGAAGTGTAGACCAAAATATGTTGTTTCATGGTTTAGTTTATGGAATTATATTGTTGAATTATGGTGCTTGTTATGGCAGCTTGTATATGTGTATAAAGGTTTGAGTTTGAACATGTAAATGAGCTTGTCATGTGGTTAAATTATTTGTAATTTGAACTTGTAAAATTCTGTACTATAATTTGCATATTGAGTGTGGTTACAAGCTGCCAAGATGACCAACAATGTGAAGTAAAACGTGTTTATGTTATGGTACAAACCAGAATTGGCATGGATGTGTAACTTGATAAGTGTTGAATGTGTAATTGGTAAAGGGTGAATAATATGCAATAGGGCAGTGTAGGTTTTGGCCTAGAACCTTAAGTGTGTGACTCCAATTGGTATGAGACCAATTGGAGGTGAAACTAGGCACAAAAAGTGGCAACATTCATGAAGGAAGCTTACCAAAATTTTACTTGGAAGGTGACTTGAAAAATGACCAAATCTGGATTAGTGCTTTGAAAATCTGAAAATTGACCATTTGGGCAGCAGTTGATGTTTGGGCATAACTCACTCAAAACAGGTCTAATTGACCTGAAATTTTTACCATGAATAGTTAAGACATATATCTACAACTCTTATGAAGACACCAAACCCAGAAATGACCATAAGCAAGCCAAATAGCTTACACAAGTTCGGGTCCAAAAACTGGCTGAACCAAAAGTGACCTAAAAATGACCTAAAGTGACCATTTTGATGCATTCTGACCAGCATTGGTAGATTGACCATAACTTGGTCTACATAACTCAGAATGATCTGAAATTTTGCCCCGCGTGTATTAAGACATATACCTACAAGTTTTTAGTTTTGACCGAAACCCAAAAACTGAGGGAACTAGGTCATCTGGCTAGGCCAAATTAGTATACCGGAATCCGACAAATTGCAATAAAATGCACTATACATGAAAATGAATTGGGTAACATGTACCAACACTAAAAGGCTATTAAATATGACATATTGGTAACATGAAAACCTAATTCACCTAGAGTGCATCGAGGGTCAAATCTTAGGTTGACTAAAGAAATAATAGAATTTAATAAATTAAGTATTAAGCCTTATTGTTAGAAACGGTTTAAATGAGTACTGAAACACTTCAAATTGTGTTTCTCAGTTAGCAAAGACTCAGGGAAGGGGAAAGAAACACTTAGTCAGGGCCAAGAGACAGTTATCAGAGATTTGTGCACAACAGTTATTTCTTTTGAATTTTCAATTGAAATAAATTATGACTATTTGTATATTATTATTTTAAATTGTGGAAATGTGTTTGAATGGATACTTATTGTAACACCCTGAACCTCCGAGTTATGAATAGTATCATTTTTGTCTGTGACTAATACTATTCAAAGACACCTCGAGTACCAAAAATAAATAGAAAATTAATTGAGATAGCCACAATAAAAATTCTAGTGAACAAAAAGGTTAAGGACTCATCGAGTATTATAAAAAGAAGGATTATGACCCGATGAGGGGCATTTTGGTCAATTCACCTCAAGAGTTGACTTTTGACCAAAATGTCCATTAAATTAAATGAAATTAATGAATTGAATTATGGGGTAAAAATTGAAGAAAAATTCAAGTAAAAAAAATATGTAAGGGAAAATTTAAGAAATGAAAACTTAAACTTTCATTTCCATTATGACAAAATTAAAATGAAAGGCTTATGGGCTTTTGATAGTTAAATTTAATTATTTAATTAAAAGAAAAAATTAAGTGTAAATGTAAAATAAAAAATAAAAAAAAAGGAATAAAAATTTAAGTTTAATTATCCTTATGACACAATTAAAATTTATAATTTTAATAAGCTAATTTTAGGGATATATATATATATATATATATATATATATATATATATATATATATATATATATATATAAGAAGACAAATGTCTTCTTCATTTCTTTTTTTTTTCATAAGAGGCCACCACCCTCTCCTCTCTCTCTCTCTCTCTCTCTCTTTGTCTCTTCTTCTTCCACTTCTTCCCCTCATTGATTTCCCCTCCCAAGTTTTAATTCCCTTCATAAATTCCATAGCCCACTAAAAGAAAACATCAAAGAGATCTTTGATTGAGAGATTAAAAGCAAGGAGAACAAGAATTGGAAGAAAAGTGAAGTTGGAATGAAATTAACAAGAGGTAAGTTTCTTTTCATGTTAGATTAGTTGTATAAACTTAGAATGAAGTTAATTTATGATGAAATTTCATAAGAAAATGAAAGAAAACATATATAGAACCTAAACTAGGGTTTTGGCCAAATGGGAGAAAAATTAGGGTTTTGAACATTAGGGTTTAGAGAAAAAAAATGTGAAGAAGTGCTAAATGATGTCTTTGACATAGTTTAAGAGAAGAAATGGTCATTTGTGACCTAATTAAGTGTGTTAGAAGTGTTTAAATCAAAGCCAAATTCGGATTGGGTATGAAGCATGACCAAAAGTCAACTTTGAGGGACCAAAAATGAAATTTTACAAGTCCAATTGATATGGGACTAATTGGGAATGAAAATAGGCACTAAATGACACAATTTTCATTTAGGAAGCATGCCCAAAAAGTGACCAAAACCTAGTAAACAAACTGACCAAACTTGAAAAACTGCAGTATGAACAGTACACATAAACAGTAATCGTGTTTGGGTCATAACTCGAGTTAGGCAACTCAAAATGACCTGAAAGTTTACCAGTAGTTAGACAAGATATTGACCTAAAACTTTCATGAAGAACACAAACCCAAATTATGCCATTAACCCAATCAAATTATTGAGCAAAGTTGAGTTACTGAATCTGCAAAACTGCAAAATTGTCATATGAGCAGTAAAGTTTCAATAGCTATAACTCTCTCTAGAAAACTCCAATTTAGGCAATTCTTGAACCGATGGAAACCTAAGACATAGTAGAATATTTCATATGAAGAATGTTAGGCCAAATTATGAACTTAACTCAATCAAATTGCGAAACGAATTTGGCTCACCGAATCTGCCAGAATCTGAGCACCTAAAATTGACCAAATGAACAGTAAACTTTACAAGGCTATAACTCTCTCTAGAAAACTCCGATTTAGGCGATTCTTAAACCGATGGAAACTTAAGACATAGAAGAACATTTCATATGAAGAACATTACACCAAATTATGGACTTAACTTGGTCAAATTGCTGAACGAAGTTGGATCGATAAATCTGCCAGAACAAAATCTGCAGCATGAACAGTGACGTGAACAGTAATGGTTTTTTGGGTATAACTTGAGCTACACAGCTCTGAATTAGGCGATTCAAAAAGGAAAATAAAGTTAAGAGCTAAATTAACAATTTTCATGAAGAACACCTCACCAAATTATGATCGAAACTAGGTACAAATTGGGTTCAAAGATTGGGGCACCAAGCTGTCCCAAAACCAAAATATTCTAAAATTTTCAAAGCTAACTTGGGATGCATTAGACATGCATGTAATGAGTTCTTGGCAGCAATTGAGATTGGTATTGAGGTATTCTAATTGTGTATTTTTAATAGAAAAAGAAGTTGGAACGGACAAGGAGAAGTAGGTAACAAGGAAGGAGAATCATTGAAGGTTTGTGCACAACCAACATTTTCTTTGTTTTTAAACTTGTAAATTGCTTGGAATGTGTTAAATTGAATGAGTTTTCTTTGAACAAGTTTACTTTGACTGAAATATGGTTTTTCTCTTGCATTTAAAAAATTTAGGTGTTGACACCTTTATTTGGATATTATGATGCATTTAAATGTGTTTATTAGTTTATAAATGTGATTGTTGAATGGAAAATTTTGAAAACTATTTTGAAACCACAGTTAGCATGACAGTCCCTTTCGGAACTCCCCAGTAGTAACGGCTACTTGCAGTTTTATAATTGATATTGATTATGTCTCCCATTAATAATGGTTAGTGGGGTAAGACTACATGAGTACTCATTAGCTAGCTAGCCCTTCCCTCATTAATAACGGTTAGTGAGGTTGAGATTGCTTTGTCGTGGTGTACAACACGGCACTGATCGTGAAATTTTGTGTCATGGCCTAAACTGTGTGTTGATATTGGCAACACTAATGCTTTGTGAATTGTGATTTATGAAATGTGATTTCTCATTTGAAATGTTATTCCAATAAATGGTTCTTATAAACTTAGAACTATTGTGATGTTTTCATGCTTAAGAAGGATGTGATTTGTTATGCTTTGACAAATTGTGTTTTTACCTTAAGTTTTGAAATTTTAGTTGTGCACCACTGAGTGATATACTCAGCGATAGCTTCTTTATGCTGTTGCAGGAAAGGGAAAGGAGAAGGCTGCTGAGTGAGAGACTTAGAAGCAACATTTTGGTTTTGATTGTGGGTATATATAGTAGGTATACCTCTATAATTTCCTTTTGATGTATTTTGTACCTATATGTATGGATGTACGGACATTGAGCAGTTTGTATTTAAAAGCACTGCATTGCTATCACATTTTGAGTTTGTAACTATTTTGTATTTCACTTTGAGACTTATGAAAATGAAACTCCTACTATATTTATTCTATTACTATTTCCAATGAATGTTTACATGGAATTTTAACTATTCTCATGCAATTTTCCGCAACAGAATTGATAAGACAAAAAGCTATGATTTGTTTTAAAATCCCTTGTAGCATAACTAATGGGTTATCTGTAGGTGTAGTTCGGTAATTCATTAGGTATGCTACGGGAACATGTCATGCCTTACCAGGGATAAGGTGTGACATGTTTTAGTGGTATCAGAGCTTTGGTTTTTATACAAGTTTTAAAATTGCATGTTTGAAAATTTTTGTTAAGTACAACTGCTCAATTGTCATTATTGATACATATAGTGCATTACATCATAAATATGGACTAATGGAGGGAAATCTCCTTATGTTGGTTATTCAGGGAGTAGAATTCCTTGTGATTTAATATGGAAGAGGGGGATCACACAGTAGATCTGTAGCAGCTGAGGTATAGGGGGAAGCCCTAGCTCCTCAGAATGCCAGTGGATCGGCTGCACCCATCCCACCCATGCAGTTTCCTGCTTAGTTCGCTCAGCAGATGGCTGCACTATTTCAGCAAATGGCTGGCAATATACCAGTCCAAGCTCCTGTGCAAGCACCTCCAGTGCAACCACCATCCCCAGCTAGACAATATGATAAGTTAATGAAGTATGGGGCAATAGAGTTCAAGGGTACAGTGGACCAATTAGAAGCTGAGCAATGGTTAGAACGGATGGAGAGGGTCTTCAAGAAATTACACTGCACAGATGAGTTGAAGTTTGGATATTCAATTTCCTTGCAGCATGGAGATGCATATGAGTGGTGGAAGACCATTCCCCACAGTTTGGCTGAGCCGCCAGTGCTAACATGGGATGACTTTCTAAGGGAGTTTAGACAGAAGTATGTTCCTGATACCTATGTGGATATGAAGCTACAGGAGTTTCTCAGTTTGAAGCAAGGGAACAAGACTGTAGCTGAGTATGAGAGAGACTTTTCTCGCCTTAGCCACTATGCTGGAAGCCTACTCACTACCAGTAGAGACAGATGCAAACGATTTGAGGCCTAGTTTGAGATTGCAAGTGGTTGGGTTTCGACATGATAACTTCTCTAGGTTGATATCACAGGCCCTTGAATTGGAAAGGATAGAACTGAAAGGGGCATCTGAGAAGGTAACCACTAAAAAAGAGAAGAGCAGTAAGCCTACAGGTCAAAGTCCAAGTAACAATTCGGGTAAAAGGAAGAGCTTTGGGGGACCAAGTAATAGAGGATCTAGTAGGGGAAGATTCTCAGGGCAGAGGCCACCTAGATCCGGACAGCAGACATCTAGGAGTTCCTTTCCTACCCGTGCTTGTGAGACTTGTGGCAGGACTCATGGAGGAGTATGTTTTAAGGCCATAAGAGGGAGCCTGTTACAACTGTGGTGGAAGTGGGCATTTTGCTAGAGATTGCACTAGTGCCCGTAGATCTGGGCCTCCTACTACCACTAAGAGATCTGTTCAAGGTTCTGCTTCCAGAGGACAACAGACAACTAATAGAGGCAGAGGCAGGGTTAGAGGTAACACTTTTGGCAGCCAGGGCACAGTGAGCCAACCAGAGCAGAGTGGTGCACTAGTCAGGTGTACACAATGTGCCAGAGGGATGAAGCTGAGACATCAGATGTTGTGGTTGGTACTTTCTCCATTTTTGATAGAGATGTATATGTGCTGTTTGACCCTGGTTCTACACATTCTTATGCTAGTGCTAGTATTGCATGCTCTGTTGCTATTCCTTGTGTGAAATTGGATTATGATGTGCTAGTGACTAGTCCTTTAGGACAAGAGGTTAGGGTGAACAAATTGTATAAGGATTGTCCTTTGGTGATCCAAGGACATACAATCCTGTCAGACTTAATTGACATGCCCTTCCGAGATTATGATATCATCTTGGGCATGGATTGGTTAGCCAGGCATCAAGCCATGATCGACTGTAGACTGAAGACAGTCACTTTTGGTCTTCCCGAGTATGCAGACGTAGTGATACACGGGGAGAGGCAGTTATTGCCATCCAACATCATTTCAGCTGCACTTGCTAGAAATATGATTAGAAAGGGATGTGAAGCTTATCTAGCTCATGTGATAGACACCCAGGTGGGGAGTCCAGATCTTAAAGATATTCCTACAGTATGGGATTTTCCAAATGTCTTTCCGAAAGAATTACTGGGATTGCCTTCGGAAAGAGAGGTGCAGTTTGAAATTGAGACTATGCCTGGTGTGGAGCCAATCTCTATCACTCCTTATAGGATGGCACCTGCTGAGTTGAAAGAATTGAAGGTACAATTGC
Source organism: Hevea brasiliensis (assembly GCF_030052815.1). NCBI lineage: Eukaryota > Viridiplantae > Streptophyta > Magnoliopsida > Malpighiales > Euphorbiaceae > Hevea > Hevea brasiliensis. The sequence goes on from NC_079504.1 coordinate 73,464,265, forward strand.
AGGAATTGTTAGATAAGGGTTTCATCCGCCCTAGCATGTCACCTTGGGGAGCACCAGTATTATTTGTGAAGAAGAAGGATGGTACTCTCCACCTATGCATAGATTATAGACAGTTGAATAAGGTGACCATAAAGAATAGATATCCTCTGCCACGGATCGATGATTTGTTTGATCAGTTGAAGGATGCAACTGTATTCTCCAAAATTGACTTGAGATCGGGCTACTACCAGTTGAGGGTGCAGGAGCAAAGTATTTCTAAAACTACCTTTAGGACTCAGTATGTCCACTATGAGTTCTTGGTAATGCCATTCGGGTTGACTAATGCTCCAGCTGCTTTTATGGGCCTAATGAACACTATCTTCAAGCCATATTTAGACCAGTTTGTTGTGGTGTTCATTAATGATATTTTGGTGTACTCAAAGAATGCAGAAGAACATGACAAGCACTTGAGGATAGTATTGCAGACTTTGAGGGAGAAGCAGTTGTATGCCAAACTGTCGAAATGTGAGTTTTGGCTAAAGGAGATTTCATTTTTGGGGCATATTGTATCTGCAGAAGGTATCCAAGTGGATCCTAGCAAAGTAGAAGCCATTCTTAATTGGAAGCCACCTAGAAATGTCACGAAAGTTCAGAGTTTCCTTGGTTTAGCTAGGTATTATCGAAGGTTTGTGAAGGGATTCTCCATACTAGCATCTCCACTGACCAAGCTACTTAGGAAAGATGTAAAATTTTAGTGGACTGATCGATGCCAGGAAAGTTTTGATGAGTTAAAGAGGCATTTAACTGAAGCTCCAGTCTTAACCTTGCCCACTTTGGGTAAAGAGTATACCATATACAGTGATGCTTCTCATAATGGATTAGGCTGTGTGTTGATGCAAGATAGAAACGTCATTGCCTATGCTTCACGCCAGCTTAAACCGCATGAGAGGAATTATCCTACACATGACTTGGAGCTAGCAGCCATTGTCTTTGCCTTGAAGATCTGGAGACATTACTTGTATGGGGAGAGATGATATATATACATAGATCATAAAAGTTTGAAGTACTTGGGCACACAAAAGGAGTTAAATTTGAGGCAAAGGAGATGGTTAGAGCTGATAAAAGATTATGATTGTTTGATAGACTATCAGCCTGGAAAAGCTAATGTTGTAGCTGATGCTTTAAGTCGCAAGACTATGGCTGGTTTGAGGGTTTCTCCATTGTCCATGGTGCATGAGTTAAGGGCATTGCATGCTAATTTGGAGATTAATGAAGATGGGCAGATGGTAGCTACTTGGCAAGTGAAGCCAATGCTGGCAGAACAAATTAAAGCAGTTGCACAGAAGGATGATAAGTATGTGAAGTTGATGGAAGAGGCTCGAGATGGCAAGAAACGTAATTATCGTGAAATGATGAGAGCTTGTTGTTATATAAGGGCAGAATGTGCATTCCTGAGAATGTTGAACTGAGGCAGACCATTTTAAAGGAAGCACATGATTCACCTTTTGCAATGCACCCTGGTGGAACCAAAATATATAGAAGTGTGAAAGAGCACTATTGGTGGAGAGGAATGAAGAAAGACATTACAGAATATGTTGCCAAATGCCTAACTTGTCAGCAAGTAAAGGCACAACACTAAGTGCCTGCAGGGTTGCTACAGCCATTGCCAATTCCCGAGTGGAAATGGGAAAGAATCACTATGGATTTCGTGTCAAGACTTCCACGTACACAAAAGAATCATGATGCAGTTTGGGTTATTATTGATAGATTGACCAAGTCTGCACACTTTTTGCCAGTGAGAATGGATTACAGCCTGGAAAGATTGGCCAAACTGTACATTGATGATGTTGTGAGGTTACATGGAGTGCCAGTGTCTATTGTGTCGGACAGAGACCCAAGGTTCACTTCTAGATTCTGGGGTAGTCTCCAAAAAGCCCTAGGAACTAGATTGAACTTTAGTATAGCATTCCATCCACAGACAGACGGCCAATCCGAAAGGATCATTCAGATTTTGGAGGATATGCTTCGGGCTTGTGTGATTGAATTTGAAGGGAGCTGGGACACACACTTGCTTTTAATTGAATTTGCCTATAACAACAGTTATCAGTCAAGCATCGGAATGCCTCCATACGAAGCACTTTATGGCAGGAAGTGTAGAACTCCCTTGTGTTGGGATGAAGTGGGCGAGAGGAAGTTGATTGGTCCAAAATTAGTGCAACAGACAGAAGAAAAGGTTAAGCTCATTAGAGACCGACTCAAAGTTGCAACGGATAGACAGAAGTCCTACATTGACCTAAAGAGAAGAGATATTTGGTATAGTGTGGGTGATAAGGTGTTCCTAAAAGTTTCCCCATGGAAGAGGATCATGAGGTTTGGTAGAAAGGGGAAACTAAGTCCTCGCTTCATTAGGCCGTATAAGGTTCTGGAAAGAGTGGGTCGATTGGCATATAGACTTGCATTGCCTCTGGAGTTGGAAAAGATTCGCAATGTCTTCCATGTCTCCATGTTAAGGAGGTATAGATCAGACCCCTCTCACATTTTGCCAATAGAGGAGATTGAGGTGAATCCACACCTGACATATGATGAAGAGCCCATTAAGATCTTGGCACATGAGGTGAAGTAGCTGAGGAACAAACAGATACCTCTAGTCAAAGTGCTGTGGAACCATCATTCAGGCCAGGAGGCTACATGGGAGCGTGAGGAGGACATGAGGAGACAGCACCCATAGCTATTCAGAGACTGAGACCAGGTAAAATTTCAAGGACGAAATTTGTTTTTAAGGAGGGAAGAATTGTAACACCCCGAACCTCCGAGTTATGAATAGTATCATTTTTGTCTATGACTAATACTATTCAAAGACACCTCGAGGACCAAAAATAAATAGAAAATTAATTGAGATAGCCACAATAAAAATTCTAGTGAACAAAAAGGTTAAGGACTCATCTGTATTATAAAAGAAGGATTATGACCCGATGAGGGGCATTTTGGTCAATTCAACTCAAGAGTTGACTTTTGACCAAAATGTTAATTAAATTAAATGAAATTAATGAATTGAATTATGGGGTAAAAATTGAAGAAAAATTCAAGTAAAAAAAATATGTAAGGGAAAATTTAAGAAATGAAAACTTAAACTTTCATTTCCATTATGACAAAATTAAAATGAAAGACTTATGGGCTTTTGATAGTTAAATTTAATTATTTAATTAAAAGGAAAAATTAAGTGTAAATGTAAAAAAAATAAATAAATAAATAAAAGAGAATAAAAATTTAAGTTTAATTATCCTTATGACACAATTAAAATTTATAGTTTTAATAAGCTAATTTTGGGGATATATATATATATATATATAAGAAGACAAATGTCTTCTTCATTTCTTTTTTTTTTCATAAGAGGCCACCACCCTCTCTCTCTCTCTCTCTCTCTCTCTCTCTCTCTCTCTCTCTCTCTCTCTCTCTCTCTCTCTCTCTCTCTCTCTCTCTCTCTCTCTCTCTCTCTCTCTTCTTCTTCTTCCACTTCTTCCCCTCATTGATTTCCCCTCCCAAGTTTTAATTCTCTTCATAAATTCCATAGCCCACTAAAAGAAAACATCAAAGAGATCTTTGATTAAGAGATTAAAAGCAAGGAGAACAAGAAGTGGAAGAAAAGTGAAGTTGGAAAGAAATCAACAAGAGGTAAGTTTCTTTTCATGTTAGATTAGCTGTATAAACTTGGAATGAAGTTAATTTATGATGAAATTTCATAAGAAAATGAAAGAAAACATATATGGAACCTAAACTAGGGTTTTGGCCAAATGGGAGAAAAATTAATCTTTTGAACATTAGGGTTTAGAGACAAAAAATGTGAAGAAGTGCTAAATGATGTCTTTGACATAGTTTAAGGGAAGAAATGGTCATTTGTGATGGAAGAAATGGTCATTTGTGACCTAATTGAGTGTGTTAGAAGTGTTTAAATCAAAGCCAAATTCGGATTGGGTATGAAGCATGACCAAAAGTCAACTTTGAGGGACCAAAAATAAAATTTTACAAGTCCAATTGATATGGGACCAATTGGGAATGAAAATAGGTACTAAATGACACAATTTTCATTCAGGAAGCATGCCCAAAAAGTGACCAAAACCTAGTGAACAAACTGACCAAACTTGAAAAACTGCATTATGAACAGTACGCATGAATAGTAATCGTGTTTGGTTCATAACTCGAGCTAGGCAGGTCAAAATGACCTGAAATTTTACCAGTAGTTAGATGAGATATTGGCCTAAAACTTTCATGAAGAACATAAACCAAATTATGCCATTAACCCAATCAAATTATTGAGCAAAGTTGAGTTACTGAATCTGCAAAACTGCAGAATTGCCATATGAGCAATAAAGTTTCAATGGCTATAACTCTCTCTAGAAAACTCCAATTTAGGCAATTCTTGAACCAATGGAAACCTAAGACATATTAGAATATTTCATATGAAGAATATTAGGCCAAATTATGAACTTAACTCAATCAAATTGCGAAACGAAGTCGGGTCACCGAATCAGCCAGAATCTGGGCACCTAAAATTGACCAAATGAACAGTGAAATTTGCAAGGCTATAACTCTCTCTAGAAAACTCCAATTTAGGCAATTCTTAAACCGATGGAAACCTAAGACATAGTAGAACATTTCATATGAAGAACATTAGACCAAATTATGGACTTAACTTGGTCAAATTGCTGAACGAAGTTGGATCGATAAATCTGTCAGAACAAAATCTGTAGCATGAACAGTGACATGAACAGTAATGGTGTTTTGGGCATAACTTGAGCTACACAGCTCTGAATTAGGCGATTCAAAAAGGAAAATAAAGTTAAGACCTAAATGAACAATTTTCATGAAGAACACCTCATCAAATTATGATCGAAACTAGGTACAAATTGGGTTCAAAGATTGGGGCACCAAGCTGTCCCAAAACCAAAATACTCTAAAATTTTCAAAGCTAACTTGGGATGCATTACACATGCATGTAATGAGTTCTTGGCAGCAATTGAGATTGGTATTGAGGTATTCTATTTGTATATTTTCAGTAGAAAAAGAAGTTGGAACGGACAAGGAGAAGTAGGTAACAAAGAAGGAGAATTATTGAAGGTTTGTGCACAACCAACATTTTCTTCATTTTTAAACTTGTAAATTGCTTGGAATGTGTTAAATTGAATGAGTTTGCTTTGAACAAGTTTACTTTGACTGAAATATGGTTTTTCTCTTGCATTTAAGAAATTTAGGTGTTGCCACCTTTATTTGGATATTATGATGCATTTAAATGTTTTTATTAGTTTATAAATGTGATTGTTGAATGGAAAATTTTGAAAACTGTTTTGAAACCACAGTTAGCATGACAGTCCCTTTCGGAACTCCCCAGTAGTAACGGCTACTTGGGGTTTTATAATTGATATTGATTATGTCTCCCATTAATAATGGTTAGTGGGGTAAGACTACATGAGTACTCATTAGCTAGCTAGCCCTTCCCTCATTAATAACGGTTAGTGTGGTTGAGATTGCTTTGTCGTGGTGTACAACACGGCACTGATCGTGAAATTTTTTGTCATGGCCTAAACTGTGTGTTGATGTTGGCAACACTAATGCTTCTTATGAACTTAGAACTGTGAAATGTGATTATTTATGAAATGTGATTTCTCATTTGAAATGTTATTCCAATAAATGGTTCTTATGAACTTAGAACTATTGTGATGTTTTCATGCTTAAGAAGGATGTGATTTGTTATGCATTGACAAATTGTGTTTTTACCTTCAGTTTTGAAATTTTAGTTGTGCACCACTGAGTGATATACTCAGCGATAGCTTCTTTATGCTGTCGCAGGAAAGGGAAAGGAGAAGGCTGCTGAGTGAGAGACTTAGAAGCAACATTTTGGTTTCGATTGTGGGTATATTGTAACATCCCCATTGTACGTGTTCAGTACGTTCTGTTGCTCTAGTAGCCAAATAACAGTCCAGGCAAGTCGAAATGTCTGGAACTACACTTCGGTGATAGTGAACAGACATATAATGATGAAATAAATAAAAAGAAAATACAAGAAAAATCAAACAAAAATGAAAGAGAGAAAATGAAGCTAAGTTAAACGAGCCGGCACCACAGCGATGGGTGACCGCATCGGGAAGGCCGTTGTCGACCCCAGGATCGCAGGGAACCCTCGGAATTTAATTTTGAGACATAAATAAAGATTTATTGAAATGTAATTGACACTAGAATTATTAAAGAAAAATTAATAAATTAGTACAAAGAAAAATGAAAAATTGAGAAACAGACAAAAATCAGTGTTACCGAAAAATCAGGAATATAACCCGAAGTGGGGTATTTTGGTCATTTGACATCTAGAGGTACCTTTTGACCTAAATGTCCATTAAAAATAAGTAGTATTAAATTTTGGGAACCCCATGAAAAAGGAAATTAAATGTGTAATGAAAATTAGAGAAAATATGGGGGGATTAAATTGAATTATGAAACTTTGGATTATTAAAATGTTAATCTAAGTTAGTGGGGTTAGGTGGCACTATTTGAGGCACATAAGGACACTAATCAGCCCATTTTTCATCATCTTCTCTACTCACCCTTCCCATGGATGAATTGGAGCTTTAAGCTTCATCCATGGCCGCCCAAAATACCACATTTCATCCACCTATGATCAAGCCATCATTTCTTCAAGAGTCCTTCATTAAACTTGTTCTACACATCATGGGCAGCATGTAGGAAGCAAGAAAGAGGAGTTTTAGTGAAGTTTAATCAAGCCCAAGTTGAGGTTAGTGCTTAATCTCCCCATTTTCTTTCATTAGATCTTGTTTTGAGCTTTTGGTGAGTTGATTTATGAAGAAATTGAGTAAATTAATGTATATTTGGTGAGCCCTTCATTTCGGCAGCCAAGACATTCATGGGATTTTGATGTGTTTAAATGATGTGGATGAGTTTAAAGATGATGTTTGATATGGGCATATATATGGGAAGTGATAGGACTTGAATTGATTGAAATTGAGAAATTTAAATTATGGTTTGAAACAATTATTGGAGATTTGTGATGTTGTTTCATTTTGGGCAGCCATGAACCCTTGTTGAGCTTGAGTTATTTTTACTTCTAATGAATGAAAATGAAGGTTGAATTGTCCAAATGAAAGTTGTAGTAAGTTTGTGCACAAGTATGTACATGTAGTGTTTAGATTAAAGGTGTGAAATGGAACCTTGAAGCCTTGAACAAACTGTCATGTTTGGCAGCCCCCTAATAGCATGAAATTGTGTGTGAATATATGGTTATTAATGATATATGTGAATGTCAATTTGTGGGCAGCAAGTGTAAGTGATGTTGAAGTATGAATTTGTTGAAGTATATGTGTAATATTAACATTGAAGTATGTTGAATTTGGGTGGATGTAAATATTGAAGTTTAATGGTGTATTGTGTGCCTTGTGCACTTGACTATTCTGCCCAGAATTTTTGCTTGGATTGTGTACAATATATATATGGAAGTGTTGTTGATTGAATATTGTAGTAATGAGGAGGAGAAGGAACATTAAATTGGGAGTGTATGAGCTTTGTACAGGTTGTGTATTGAAGGCAGCACCTAAATGAGGCCATAAGTGCCAAACAATGAACCCAATTGGTATGAGGCCAATATGGGGTGAAACTAGACACCAAATAGGCCAACTTTCATGTAGAAAGGTTGCCAAAATTCTGTCTAGAAACTGACCTTAAAAAGTGACCAAATCCGGATTAGTGCATTTAAGGCCTGAAAACTGACCATTTGGGCAGCAGTTAGTGTTTAGGCCATAACTCACTCAAAACAGGTCCAATTGACCTGAAATTTTGACCATGCGTAGTTAAGACCTATATCTACAAGTCCTATGAAGACACCCAAGCCAAGAAATGACCATAAGTAAGTCAAAAAGCTTGCACAAGTTCGGGTCCAAAAACTGGCCGAACATAAAATGACCTAAAATGACCTAAAGTGACCAATTTTGATACATTTTGACCAGCAATAGTAAAATGACCATAACTTGGCCTACATAACTCAGAATGACCTAAAATTTTGCCCCGCATTCCATAAGACATAGACCTACAAGTTTGTAGTTTGGACCAAAACCCAAAAACTGAGGGAACTAGGTCGTCCGACTAGGTCAAAATAGTACACCGAAATCCGGTAAATTGCAATAAAATACAATACACTTGGAAATGAAATTGGTAACATTAGAATTGACTCACGTAGAGTGCATCAAGGGTCAACATTATAGGTTGACTAATGAAATGAATTGAAGGGAATAGTACCAAGAGAAATCGGACTTTAAGCTAGACAAATCTAGCACACAAAAATTGAGAAATTGACCAAATTTTGCACTAAAGGTGCAATCTGTCCAGCTTTAGTAAATTTACCATATCTTGGTTTATACAACTCGGATTGACCTGAAATTTTGCCCCGCGTGCAATAAGACATAGAGCTACAATTTTTCTTCTTTGACCAAAAGCTAAAAACCAAGGGAAATAGGACTTTATGCTAGATCAATCTAGCTCACTAAAATTGAAAATTGATAATTACATAAAATGATGCTTGAAGTGATTTGGCAATGAATGCCATCTTGTAAAAATGGTAAATTGCACTATATTGGCAGCATATTGAAATGAAAATTGTGACATGTTGATACTAGAATCAACTTATCCATGATGTATAAAAAGGGTCAATATTTTCATTGACCAGTGAATTGTGTAATGACTAGTAAACCCTGAAAATAAAGAAATAAATATTTAATCTTATAATATGCCCAAATTTGCCTAGTTGACTAGTTTGGATAGGTTGGCATGCCAATAGGATTCTAACAGCTGTTCTGTAAATGACTTTACGTCATACTGTGTTCTATAGCTTATTATGCCATATTATAATTTTAATTGCCTATGGCTATACAGTTTGTGTTATTATACTCGGCTTAATGCCTGATTGATTATATGGCTTTTTAGCCACATTATTTGCATACCGGAAGACACTTTGTGACCAATGGTGTGACGGCCCGAGGTACTAGGTACCCAGTGCTAGTATATCCGTTTATCCAGTCTGGTCAGTGTATAGGCTATATGGGCAGTCATTTAAAACACTATTCAATTTAGGAAGCTAAGTTAAGTATAATGAAATTTCAGTACAATTAAATTAAGTATTGAATGAATGAGTAAAGGAGATTAGCAAAAGAAACATAACAAAAATATAAATTGCAGAACTGTAGAGACTTGAAATACAATACAGTTAGAATAATTTGTATACTAGGTAGTATTACTGAAAAGTTATAAACTAAGCACTTCCAAAGAGAAACAAACTAGTATATGAGATCGTTGATACTAGAAATACCATACCAAATTAAATTGATTCTTGAGTATCCAAATTATGATTTATTTCTTTCTTTATTTGTATATATTATTTCTTGTTATACTATTGCACCACTAAGCAGAAATGCTTAATGCAATTGCTTCCTCGCGCAGGTACTGAAGGTAAAACCAATAGACTATCGACTGAGATTTTGGAGTCCAGATCTGCAGAAGTGTCAGAAGAATTGAAGGTTGTCACCTCCTCAGCAATGCATGTAGATAGGGCTCATTTTAAGCATGTTTTATAATCTGTACATTATAATTACTGCTATTATTATAATGTGAATTAGTAACTGTAATTTTATTTGTATATTCTGTACTTGATAAATTTATGTACTTAGTTGGCAAATTTTGCAAAATAATAAAATGTAAGAATTTTGATATATGAGTTAAGTATCTGATCATGATGATTTTGATTGAGATTGAGTATGAAAAATTTTGAGACTGATTCTGAGTTGTGAATTGGAGTATATATTGAAATTATTTTTGGCGTGTTCGTAAGAATCATAGTCCAAATTATCACAAGACTTCATCGATTATCATTGAAATTTTTGAATTTTCCAAATTAGTCGATTTTGATAAAAGTAAAAATAGCCTAAACCTCGGATAAAGTTTTTGAACAAGTAAATCTAGAACTATAATGAAATCGATAAGATCGTGTGCTCCAAGACGCTGTAGCACGCCTTGCTCTGGCCACATCGTAGACGGGTGAGGGGTGTTACATTTAGTGGTATCGTGAGCACGGTTTAGGCGCTCCTAGGCAAAGATAAGTAGAAAGAACTAGTGTGCATACATGCATTGCATTCATAAGAGTCGAGGTGACACTATGCAGATCTGTTTACTTTTGATTATTCAAAGTTAAGATATTGACTCAGAGTCGCAGAGGGCATTAGAAAAAGAAGTAGAAAACCTAGATCATGAGGTTATAATGTAGTGACTATGTAATGTTCTCGATGTTTGTATTGTAAGCTGCAGATTACAGTATCGACATGGGATTATTGTGTAGAGCTATGTGCTTCCTCATGGTACAGTAAACTAAGAATATTTGTAAGTAATCTATAATTTGATACAGTTACGCCCGAATAGAGTACTATTACGGGAAATAAATGTGAAAAAAAAAATTCTAGTCAGAAATTTAAAACTTCGTAACTAGCCTATCGAAAGACTACACTTCTAAGGTAGCTAGAGTCGAGACTCATTCAAAGAATGTGGACTACCATTACCACAAAAATTGCTATAAGCTTTGAGAATTCAGTGTGGCTATAAATTAGAAAGAACACCTTGAGGATGAAGAGAATCTCTCTGAAAACTGCTGAGAACGAAGAAATAATAGTAGTGGGTGAAAGGACAGATTTTTTGTCCAATGTCATCTCAGCTACAGTTGCAAGGAGATGGTTGAGAAAAGGGTGTGAAGCCTATCTGGCACACGTGGTTGACACTAGGCAGGGTAAACTTGACTTGTCTGACATACCCACAGTGAGGGATTTCTCTGAGGTATTTCCTGAGGAATTGCCTAGTTTGCCACCAGAAAGGGAAGTTGAATTTGCTATTGAGATTATGCCGAGTACAGCTCCAATTTTAATTGCTCCATATAGGATGGCACCTGCTGAATTGAAAGAGTTAAAAATCCAGCTACAAGAATTACTAGACAAGGGGTTCATACGCCCTAGTGTGTCACTTTGGGGAGCTCTGGTACTGTTTGCAAAGAAGAAAGATGGGACACTGAGGTTATGTGTTGACTACCGGCAGTTAACAGAGTAACAGTGAAGAACAAGTATCCGTTGCCTAGAATTGACAATCTGTTTGATCAGTTGAAGGTAGCCGATGTGTTTTCTAAGATTGACTACCAACCTAATAAGGCAAATGCAGTCGCTGCTGCCTTAGGTAGAAAATCTATTGTAGCATTAAGATCTTGGAATGCCCAACTGTCCTTAACTCATTATGGAGTTATTTTGGCTGAGTTGCAAGTGAAGTCAATCATATAACAAATACAGGATGGGCAGAAAACAGATGAGAAATTAATGACTGTTATGGGCAAAATCACTGAGGGGAAGGAAACTGAATGTGAAGTGAAAGAAAATGGGTGCATGTACTATAAAGAAAGAGTGTGTGTTCCAGATGATAAAGAATTGAAAACCAGTATTTTGAAAGAAGCACATAACAGTGTGTATGCTATGCACCCAGGAAGCACAAAAATGTACCGTGACCTAAAACTCCGATACTGGTGGCCAGGTATGAAGAAGGACATAGTTGACTATGTAACTAGATGCTTGACATGTCAGCAAGTCAAAGCAGAACATCAAGTTCCATCAGGTTTGTTACAGGCCATAAACATACCTGAATGGAAGTGGGACCGAGTCACTATGGAATTTATCGCTGGTCTACCTCTCACTCGTAAGAAGCATGATGCAAGATGGGTGATTGTGGATAGGTTGACCAAATCAGACATTTTCTCGCCAATCGAATCGATTACTCCGAAAAGCTAGCGTAATTGTACATCGCTGAGATAGTTAGACTACATGGAATTCCACTTTCCATTATATCTGATAGAGACTCGAGGTTTACATCTAGATTTTGGAAGAAATTACAAGAATCCTTGGGCACACAAGTCCATTTTAGTACGGCTTTTCATCCTCAGACGGATGGACAGTCAGAAAGAATAATCCAGGTCCTCGAGGATATGCTGAGAAGTTGTGTTATTGAGTTTGAGGGAAGTTGGGACAGATACCTTCCACTGGCAGAATTTGCATACAATAATAGCTATCAAGCTAGCATACAAATGGCACCCTATGAAGCATTATATGGGAGAAAATGCAACACCGTATGTTGGACTGAGTTGGGTGAAGATAAGCTAGTGGGGCTGCACTGATAAAATAGACAGAGGAAAAGGTGAAACTGATAAAGGCCAATTTGAAAGTTGCCTGCACGAGCGTAAATCTTATGCCGACTTGAAAAGAAAGGACATTGAGTATGAAGTTGGCGAGAAAGTATTTCTCAAAGTATCACCATGGAAGAAAGTGTTGAGATTTGGGAAAAAGGGAAAATTAAGCCCTAGGTTCATTGGCCCATATGAAGTGATAGAACGTGTGGGACCAAAGAGCCTACAAAGTTAGCCTTACCACCGAAATGGACAAGATACATAATGTGTTCCATGTCTCGATGCTCAGAAGATACAGATCAGATCTTTCACATGTCATCTTAGCAGAAGAAATTGTAGTACAACCTGACCTGACATATGAAGAAGAACCAATTAAAATCTTGGCACGAGAGGTAAAAGAGCTCAGAAATAAGACAATTCCACTAGTGAAAATCTTATGGAGACACCACCACACGGAAGAGGCAACATTGGAGAGCGAGGAAACAACAGCTCCTCAAATTTCTTCACATCAGGTAAATTTCGAGGACGAAATTTTTATTTAGAGGGGAAGAGTTGTAACATCCCCATTATACGTGTTCTATACGTTCTGTTGCTCTAGTAGCCAAATAACAGTCCAGACAAGTCGGAATGTCTGGAACTACACTTCGGTGATAGTGAACAGACATATAATGATGAAATAAATAAAAATAAAATACAAGAAAAATTAAACAAAAATGAAAGAGAGAAAATGAAGCTAAGTTAAACGAGCCAAGACTACGTTGATGGGTGATCAGACCTGAAGGCCGCTGTCGACCTCAGACCGCAGGGAACCCTCGGAATTTAATTTTGAGACATAAATAAAGATTTATTGAAATGTAATTGACACTAAAATTATTAAAGAAAAATTAATAAATTAGTACAAAGAAAAACGAAAAATCGAGAAACAGACAAAAATCAGTGTTACCGAAAAATCAGGAATATAACCCGAAGTGGGGTATTTTGGTCATTTGACATCTAGAGGTGCCTTTTGACCTAAATTTCCATTAAAAATAAGTAGTATTAAATTTTGGGAACCCCATGAAAAAGGAAATTAAATGTGTAATGAAAATTAGAGAAAATATGGGGGGATTAAATTGAATTATGAAACTTTGGATTATTAAAATGTTAATCTAAGTTAGTGGGGTTTGGTGGCACTATTTGAGGCACATAAGGACACTAATCAGCCCATTTTTCATCATCTTCTCTACTCACCCTTCCCATGGACGAATTGGAGCTTTAAGCTTCATCCATGGCCGCCCAAAATACAAGCTTTCATCCACCTATGATCAAGCCATCATTTCTTCAAGAGTCCTTCATTAAACTTGTTCTACACATCATGGGCAGCATGTAGGAAGCAAGAAAGAGGAGTTTTAGTGAAGTTTAATCAAGCCCAAGTTGAGGTTAGTGCTTAATCTCCCCATTTTCTTTCATTAGATCTTGTTTTGAGCTTTTGATGAGTTGATTTGTGAAGAAATTGAGTAAATTAATGTATATTTGGTGAGCCCTTCATTTCGGAAACCAAGACATTCATGGGATTTTGATGCGTTTAAATGATGTGGATGAGTTTAAAGATGATGTTTGATATGGGTATATATATGGGAAGTGATAGGACTTGAATTGATTGAAATTGAGAAATTTAAATTATGGTTTGAAACAATTATTGAGATTTGTTATGTTGTTTCATTTTGGGCAGCCATGAACCCTTGTTGAGCTTGAGTTATTTTTACTTCTAATGAATGAAAATGAAGGTTGAATTGTCCAAATGAAAGTTGTAGCAAGTTTGTGCACAAGTATGTACATGTAGTGTTTAGATTAAAGGTGTGAAATGGAACCTTGAAGCCTTGAGCAAACTTCCATGTTTGGCAGCCCCTAATAGCATGAAATTGTGTGTGAATATATGGTTATTAACGATATATGTAAATGTCAATTTGTGGGCAGCAAGTGTAAGTGATGTTGAAGTATGAATATGTTGAAGTATATGTGTAATATTAACATTGAAGTATGTTGAATTTGGGTGCATGTAAATATTGAAGTTTAATGGTGTATTGTGTGCCTTGTGCACTTGAGTATTCTGCCCAGAATTTTTGCTGGGATTGTGTACAATATATATATGGAAGTGTTGTTGATTGAATATTGTAGTAATGAGGAGGAGAAGGAACATTAAATTGGGAGTGTATGAGCTTTGTGCAGGTTGTGTATTGAAGGCAGCACCTAAATGAGGCCATAAGTGCCAAACAATGAACCCAATTGGTATGAGGCCAATATGGGGTGAAACTAGACACCAAATAAGCCAACTTTCATATAGAAAGGTTGCCAAAATTCTGTCTAGAAACTGACCTTAAAAAGTGACCAAATCCGGATTAGTGCATTTAAGGCCTGAAAACTGACCATTTGGGCAGCAGTTAGTGTTTAGGCCATAACTCACTCAAAACAGGTCCAATTGACCTCAAATTTTGACCATGAATAGTTAAGACCTATATCTACAAGTCTTATGAAGACACCCAAGTCCAGAAATGACCATAAGTAAGTCAAAAATCTTGCACAAGTTCGGGTCCAAAAACTGGCCGAACCTAAAATGACCTAAAATGACCTAAAGTGACCAATTTTGATACATTTTGACCAGCAATAGTAAAATGACCATAACTTGGTCTACATAACTCAGAATGAACTGAAATTTTGCCCCGCGTTCCATAAGACATAGACCTACAATTTTGTAGTTTGGACCGAAACCCAAAAACCGAGGGAACTAGGTCGTCCGGCTAGGTCAAAATAGTACACCGAAATCCGGTAAATTGCAATAAAATGCAATACACTTGGAAATGAAATTGGTAACATTAGAATTGACTCACGTAGAGTGCATCAAGGGTCAACATTATAGGTTGACTAATGAAATGAATTGAAGGGAATAGTACCAAGAGAAATAGGACTTTAAGCTAGACAAATCTAGCACACAAAAATTGAGAAATTGACCAAATTTTGCACTAAAGGTGCAATCTGTCCAGCTTTAGTAAATTGACCATATCTTGGTCTATACAACTCGGAATGACCTGAAATTTTGCCCCGCGTGCAATAAGACATAGAGCTACAATTTTGCTTCTTTGAATAAAAGCTAAAAACCAAGGGAAATAGGACTTTATGCTAGATCAATCTAGCTCACTAAAATTGAAAATTGGTAATTACATAAAATGATGCTTGAAGTGATTTGGCAATGAATGCCAACTTGTAAAAATGGTAAATTGCACTATAATGGTAGCATATTGAAATGAAAATTGTGACATGTTGATACTAGAATCAACTTATCCATGATGAATAAAAAGGGTCAATATTTTCATTGACCAGTGAATTGTGTAATGACCAGTAAACCCTGAAAATAAAGAAATAAATATTTAATCTTGTAATATGCCCTAATTTGCCTAGTTGACTAGTTTGGATAGGTTGGCATGCCAATAGGATTCTGACAGCTGTTCTGTAAATGACTTTACGTCATACTGTGTTCTATGGCTTATTATGCCATATTATGATTTTAATAGCCTTTGGCTATACAGTTTGTGTTATTATACTCGGCTTAATGCCTGATTGATTATATGGCTTTTTAGCCACATTATTTGCACACCAGGAGACACTTTGTGACCAATGGTGTGACGGCCCGAGGTACTAGGTACCCAGTGCAAGTATATCCATTTATCCAGTCTGGTCAGTGTATAGGCTATAGGGCAGTCATTTAAAACACTATTCAATTTAGGAAGCTAAGTTAAGTATAATGAAATTTCAGTACAATTAAATTAAGTATTGAATGAATGATTAAAGGAGATTAGCAAAAGAAACATAACAAAAATATAAATTGCAGAACTGTAGAGACTTGAAATACAATACAGTTAGAATAATTTGTATACTGGGTAGTATTACTGAAAAGTTATAAACTAAGCACTTCCAAAGAGAAACAAACTAGTATATAAGATTGTTGATACTAGAAATACCATACCAAATTAAATTGATTCTTGAGTATCCAAATTATGATTTATTTCTTTCTTTATTTGTATATATTATTTCTTGTTATACTATTGCACCACTAAGCAGAAATGCTTAGCGCGATGGAATTGCTTCCTCGCGCAGGTACTGAAGGTAAAACCAGTAGACTGTCGACTGAGATTTTGGAGTCCAGATCTGCAGAAGTGTCAGAAGAATTAAAGGTTGTCACCTCCTCAGCAATGCATATAGATAGGGCTCATTTTAAGCATGTTTTATAATCTGTACATTATAATTACTTCTATTATTGTAATGTGAATTAGTAACTGTAATTTTATTTGTATATTCTGTACTTGATAAATTTATATACTTAGTTGGCAAATTATGCAAAATAATAAAATGTAAGAATTTTGATATGTGAGTTAAGTATCTGATCATGATGATTCTGATTGAGATTGAGTATGAAAAATTTTGAGACTGATTCTGAGTTGTGAATTGGAGTATATATTGAAATTGTTTTTGGCAGGTTCAGAAGAACTATTAGTCCAAATTACTGCTAGCACTCTACTGGATTATCATTGAAATTTTTGAATTTTCCAAATTAGTCAGATTTTGATAAAAGTAAAAATATCCTAAACCTCAGACAAAGTTTTTGAACAAGTAAATCTAGAACTATAATGAAATCAGATAAGATCAGGTGCTCTGGCACGCCGTGTAGCACGCCTTGCTCGGCTACACTGTAGACGGGTGAGGGGTGTTACATATATATAGTAGGTATACCTCTGTAATTTCCTTTTGATGTATTTTGTACCTATATGTATGGATGTACGGACATTGAGCAGTTTATATTTAAAAGCACTGCATTGCTATCACATTTTAAGTTTGTAACTATTTTGTATTTCACTTTGAGACTTATGAAAATGTAACTTCTGCAATATTTATTCTATTACTATTTCCAATGAATGTTTACATGGAATTTTAACTATTCTCATGCAATTTTCCGCAACAGAATTGATATGACAAAAAGCTATGATTTGTTTTAAAATCCCTTGTAGCATAACTAATGGGTTATCGGTAGGTGTAGTTCGGTAATTCATTAGGTATGCTACGGGAACATGTCATGCCTTACCAGGGATATGGTGTGACACTTATTGCTTGGAAAGCATTGTAAATGGTTTGAAATCAGAAAATTGTTTGAATGATATTTGATGGATACTTATTGATTGAAAAGCATTGTAAATGGTTTGAAACCACAGCTATCATGTATATTGATTGAATTCCTCGCTAGCTTGTCTAGTGGGACGAATTGAATTCCCTCTCTAGCTGAAGTGTTGAGGTGTGTACCTGTTGAGGACGAATAGAATGAGTACTCATATTATTGCTAGCTCGCTATGTTATTCCTCATTAGCCATCGGTTTTTGGGATGAATTAAATTCCTCATTAGCCATCGGCTTTTGGGACGAATTGAACTTTGGAACATGATTAAGCTGTGTGTGTGATTTATTGATATTTATTGTGATATTGTGAAATAGAGTTTAAATTCTTATTGACATTCACTGTCTTTTGAATTTAACTATGGTTTTAAGTATCCATTATTTATATGACTTATGATTTGTGATTCAAAGTTGTATTTGGTTAATGTTGTGCACCACTGAGACATTGTCTCAGCGATAGCTTTTCATTGCTGTCGCAGGTAGACAGACTGACAGGGCAGCAGACTAGGTTGCTAGTACTACACTGAGAGATCATCGGGTATATTGAGTATACCATATTTTGAAATTTGCATTGTAATGTATGTTCACTGTATGTATATAGTGTTCTTGGTTTTGAGCAGTTGTAAATTAAAATTGTACATTCAAGTTGTAAACTAAATTTGTAAATTATTTTGATTTGTAAATATTGTGATATGTTCTTTTATCTCAGCCTTTGAAAATACTGAAAAATTATTGTGGATTTGAGTTGAGAAACATATTGTGTTGATTAAAGGTTGGAGTTTGAGATTGAGAAATATATTTGAAGTGCCTTTTACAGGTTTTTGAAGAACTGTTTTATTCAAAATACAGATGACACTATTAGTAGTATGCCCTAGAGCATATGATTTAGTATGTATCTTGTGCATATTTTTATTAATAAAAGGCATTTCCACTTTTCCGTTTACATAATATATTTATGTGTAATAGAAAAGGTCCATTGATATTTTATTAGAAATATTATTCTTAAGTTGTTAAGAATATGAGTGACAATATTTCTAGCACGAAGTATCATAAATAGGTTCACAATCGAGGATACTTCATAATAAGGACATGACTTATCCAGAAAGATTGTATTCATGTTTGTTCCCAAGTTATTTATATGAGATATAAATAAGATGGAATGGTGAGTCTCATGCCATATAACAAACATGATAGGCACTTATAAATGATAAGTAGGCCGAACCATTGACACTTATGACAACCACATGGAGTTTACTCTTGTCAATGTTTTGTCATAAATCATATCAGTACATATAATCTTTAGACCTGAGATAGCACAGTTATCTTGTATATAGGTAGTTTGAGTTTGATACTGCTTTCATACTTGTACTGTGTATGGGTATATGGGCTTGTGTTGGCTCCTACTAGTTATATATGGAGGTAGGTATTGATCAAGATGGAATCTGTTCCTCTAAGTAAATAGAGATAAAATCCTATGTTCATTTAATTGTTCTTGATGTTTCAAGTTCCTGGCCAGGACATATAGATTTATTCAGAAAAGAGTTTCTGATGAGAAAATCTTTTTAATCAAGAACTGGAATTAAAACAGAACATAATATTCATAGCAAATGGAGTTTGACATAAACCATGACTCCAGCTTGAGTTGGGATTTTGTAACAGAGAGATTCTAGTGCATGGTAACATATGATTATAGATTCATTTAAGGTAAACCTTATTACTAATTGGGTGGCCATGGCATGCTATGCTAGGTGTTAACCATGGTCTATGAGGTTCATAAAATGATTTAGAGAAATCATTTATAGTAAGAAAGAGTTCTGATAATATTAAGAGTTGATATCATGTCTCATTGCCAATTAGTGATAAGCCTAGTAAGTCACACACATACACAAGTTATCACCTAATTAAATATGATTTAATTAATTAATTAAAGAGTTTAATTGATTAATTAAATAGGTTTGGTTTGCAATTAGTTTGCAAAGTCCCTAGCATGACTTGAAACCAAATCTAGATTATTGGATGTATAATATAAGTTAAATTTATATTTAAAGTGTTTAAATATGAATTTAATTAATGAGAAATTAATTAATAGAGATTAATTAATTAATTTATATTTGATATAAATTAATTAGAAGAAGAAAAATAATTATTTTGTGTTGAGAACTCAAAATTAAGACACAGGGGCATTTTGGTCATTTTACAGTGTGACACGTGGCACCATGAGATGGTGACACATGGCATAACACATAAGCTTGCAAAATGTTTTTTAATCATGTAAGATGATTAAAATCAAGATTACATATAGGTTTGACACTTGGCATAATGTGATTGGGTCACTTAAACCTAGAGCTAATCAAAGGGTGACATGTGGCAAGGGTTTAATGTGTTAACCTAGCTATTTAAGTGTTGTTATGAGAAAATAAAATACAACCAGCAGCCACACTCCTTGGTCACGCCATTTTGCAGCCCTCCCTCTATTCTTCTTCATCTCTCATCAATTCAAAGAGATTAGCCATCAATCTCTTGAATTAAGAACACTAGAAATTATTTTTAGTGTCCTGTTTACATATCTAATCTCTTAAAAGGCAGAACTTGAATTTCTAATTAATAGAAAAGGCTTTAGAAGCTGTTCAAGGGCTGCCATAGGTGTTCTTGGTGTGGACAAGCTAGAGGGACAACATCTGGTGTCCTGAAGACGAATCTCAAAGGCGTAGACACGCAAAGGCATCAAGAGGTTATTGTAATCGTTCTTGATTTAATCTAGGGTTCTAAAATTAATCTGATTAATTTTAAAATCTTAAATGGCAAATACAGATCCAAAAACATATTAAAAGAGTTTTAATATGTTGTTTATCACTGAAATCAAATAGATAAAAATAAATCTTGCATGATGCATGTGGCCCTAGGTGAAAATTTTTGAATTCAATAGTATAAACTTGTGTTTTTCACGCTTCCGTTCCTTTAATTGGTATCAGAGCCACTATATTTGCCATTTAGATTGTTTATTATATGATTTAATTGTGTGATTTGATCATGAGATGATTGATCCATTGCTAGTTGGATCAAGAGGTGTGGCGGCATGCTTGATGAACTCCAACATGGTGCGCATGGCTTTGGAAGATCATGGTGCCCATGGTTGTTACTAAATTTTGCAATTGTTGCATGATGAAAGGTTCATCATATGACTAATTAAAATGTTTAATTAGGATTTTTAATCACACAATTAAATTATGATTCAAATCAAAAATTTTAAAAATTGTTTGAATGTGATTCAAATCTGAATTTTAAAAGTTGTTTGAATGTGATTCAAATCTGAATTTTTAAAGTTGTTTGAATCATATTTAAATCTGATTTTTTAAAATTGATTGAATAAAATTCAGATCTGATTTTTTTAAAAATATTTGAATGTGATTCAAATATGATTTTTTAAAAAAATGTTTGAATGTGATTCAAATATGAATTTTTGAAATTGTTTGAATGTGATTCAAATCTGAAGTTTTAAATTTGTTTGAATGAGATTCAAATCTGAATTTTTAAATTTATTTGAATCATATTCAAATCTGGATTTTTAAGTTGAATATGAGATATTCAATTTAATTTAAGTATGTATGTTTTATTTAATTGTTAAATAGTGATATGCATGATGGATGATCATGGACTATAAAAGACCAATGTGATTGGATTTATTTCTTTTATGTTTCTTTGGGATTGTAAATTAATTAATTAATTTTAATTTATTTTGGGCATGTATTATTAAGTTTGTAATAATTTTTGGGTTGTAATTTCATTTATTTAAGTTCATGTAAATTCGCCTTGGTATGCCAAGGATTACTATTTAATATTGGATTGCAAGAAGTTCAAGGAAGTCAAGAGCATTGGTGGGACCAGTGGGAGGAATTCAAGATCAAGTGTTGATTATGTACTCCTTCAGCAACTCTTGTAAAATGAATGAATGAAATGCACCTAGGAATGCCCTGATTCAATTCTTGGTGGCTCAGAATTGAATCCCTTAGAAAGTCCATGATCATACCATATTTACTGCTTATCCATGAATGCATGAGATGTATGGAAATGTATGCAATTATATGATATATGCATGCTAAATGGATAATGTGCAAAGTGAGACCTTAATAGTAATTAGAATGACCATAAAATCTTCCAAACAAATGATTAAGTTGGATATGCTATAATTAAAGTAATTATAACATAGGCCCTCCATTGGGGCAATTATTTTAAGAAATTTTAAATAGTTGCATGAGATGCAATTAATTTAAGAGATTTTCTTAAGAATAATTGGTAAGCATGAGATGTTGTAAATATGTAAATGGTTTGGTGGCCAATATTGGATGTACCTGAGGACATTAAAATTATTTACATAATTACTGGCTCAATGGGATCAACTTAACTAATGCAAGATAAGTCAATAATGGATGTATGTACCGAGATTTTGAGCATTAGGGGCTAGGTAAAGGATTGAACCTCACATGAGATGTGATGGGCAAGGAGTTGCTCACTTATAGTTTATTGTAATTCCAATAATGGATGTACCTGAGGATGATCAATAGAATTATAAGAATTCAATCACCCACTAGAAATCCATCCAACTAGGATTTTCGTTTCCTATTTTAGAAGTGTAGGATTCGCTAAGTTAGTGGGAGGACTAATTTGATTAAAAGACCATAATCATTTTGGTTAATTACATGATACATTTACTAATTAATCTGGTTATTTTCTGCAGTTAATTTTCTGATAAAAATGAGTACAAAACAACCACCACCATCCAATATCCTTGCGAGCATACTTGATCACAATAGGTTGACAGACCAAATCTGCGATTGGCTAAGAAATTTGAAGCTTGTCCTGAACCTTGAACATATAGGATATGTTCTAGATTCAAATGTTCCTGGTCCCTTACCTCCAGAGGCCACACAAGAGGAACATGATACTTTGGACAAGTGGAAGGAGCATGATATGAGAGCTAAGTGTTACATGCTTGCTTCCATGAGTAATGAGTTACAGAAGCAACATGAGAACATGCAGAATGCAAGTGAGATCCTCCTTCACCTACAAGAGTTGTATGGTGAGCACAAAGAGAATGCTAGGTATGAGATATCTAGACAAACTATTCCGTATGAGGATGTCCGAGGGACGTAATGTTGGGGATCATGTCCATAAGATGATTCGGTGATTGAGCAGCTTGGAACATCTTGACTTCAACATGGATTTCCAACTACAGACGGATTTGATCCTTCATCCCTTCCCCGAGTCTTTTGGGAATTTTGTGACAAATTTCCATATGACTAAACAGAATGCACCTTAGCCGGTTTACTCAACATGCTGGTTATTGCCCAAAAGAATATGCCGTGCAATAAAGGGAAAGAGGTAGCTTTGGTTGCATCTTCTTCGCTAGAAAGTCCAACAAGAAGAAGGGCAATAAGAAAAAAACCTCGATTCTGGTCCTTCCAAGAAAATAGCTAAACGTAAAAGGAAGACTAAAGATGATGGAGGCAAGGAAAGTGTTTCCACCGCCAAAAGGATGGGCACTGGAAAAGGAACCGCCTGCAGTATCTTGCTTTTCTCAAGGATAAGAAGGATACACCGGAAGGTATGTCCATATCTTGTTATTTAGATTCGATGATACTCATAGTTCATCTACGGCTTGGGTTTTAGATAATGGTGTTAGTTCTCACATTTCTAATGATATGCGGGAACTAGCAAACAATGGCGACTTGCTCTCAAGATATTAGAGTCCTGGATTGGCAATGGCTCAACTGCTGAAGCTTTAGCCATAGGATCTAAATCTTTTACATGTTTGGACATGTTTTGTGTTTGGATAATATTTTCTATGCACTGATGCTTTTAAGAACATCATTTCTATATCTAGTTTGACTAGAAATGGCTATGAATTTCAACATCGATGATGTTTGCAATATTTATTTTGGAAATAAATATGTTGGTTCGGTTATATGAATGATGGTCTTTATTATTTGGATAATAATGACAAACACAAATTGAATGCAAGTGATCTAAAAGAATGCAATGCCATAGTGAAAACCAACTCACGTTCAAAATATATTTGGCACTTAAGATTATGTCATATTGCAGAAGATAGGATTGCAAAATTGGAGAAAATGGGGATTCTATCCTCATTGGGCTCTGAGCCTACTCCAACTTGTGAATCTTGCCTTGTGGTAAAATGACTAGATCACCCTTTGTTGGACAAGGGCTAAGAGCTGAAAATATTTTAGAGCTAATACATAGTGATGTATGTGGTCCATTTCAAGAAATGGCTAGAGGAGGTTTTCATTATTTTATTACCTTTACTGATGATAAATCAAGGTTTGGGTATTTGTATTTGATGAAATACAAACATGAATCTTTTGAAAAGTTCAAAGAATTTAAATCTGAAGTAGAAAATCAAACAGGAAAGAATATTAAAGCTCTTCGATCAGATCATGGAGGTGAATATTTGAGTACTGAATTTGATGAATACTTGAGAGAGCATGGCATTGTTTCTCAGCTGACTCCTCCAGGAACGCCACAGCTGAATGGTGTATCTGAAAGGAGAAATCGCACCCTATTGGATATGGTACGTAGTATGATGAGCTATACTGATATGCCAATCTTCTTTTGGGGATTTGCATTAGAATCAGCTTTGTATATTCTGAATAGGATTCCATCAAAATCAGTTTCTTCCATATCATATGAGATATGGCATGGAAGAAAACCAAGTCTTAAGCATGTTAAGATTTGGGGTTGTCCAGCTTATATCAAAAAGCTGAACACTGATAAATTGGAGACCAGATCAGAAAAAGGTCGATTTGTTGGATATCCAAAAGATAGTTTTGGATATTATTTTTATTTGCCTACTTCACAAAAGGTTGTGATAAGTAGAGATGCCACATTTCTTGAACAACAGTTTGTTCAAGAAGGAGGCAAAGGAAGGCAAATAGAGTTAGAATTGGAGAATTCTGACCAACCAACAGATCAGATGGATATAGATCCATCTAGTCAACCAATACCCGTTGATGAAACATCTACAGCTGTTCCTTGTATAACAACCAGGGTATCTCACCCACTAGTGAGATATGGTTTCCTTCATGAAGAAGAACAAGAGTTGTCTACTCATGAAGAAGTAGATCATGGAGATGATCCACTTACCTATGAAGAAGCTATATCAGATATAGACTCTTCAAAATGGATTGATGCTATGAAATCCGAGATTGATTCCATGTATAAGAATCAAGTTTGGGATCTTGTTGACCCACCTGAAGGTATTATACCTATAGGGAACAAATGGGTTTTCAAGAAGAAAATTGGTTCTGATGGAAAGATAGAGACCTATAAGGCAAGGCTAGTAGCGAAAGGGTTTCGCCAAAGGCAAGGAATCGACTATGAGGAGACTTTCTCACCTGTTGCCATGCTTAAATCAATTAGGATTTTATTAGCAATAGCTGCATACTATGATTATGAGATTTGGCAGATGGATGTCAAAACAGCTTTTCACAATGGATACATTGAAGAAAACATTTTCATGGAACAACCTAGGGGATTTGAATCCCAAGATGGTTCCAAGTTATGCAAGCTAAAGCAATCCATTTATGGGTTGAAACAAGCTTCAAGGAGTTGGAACATCTGTTTTGATGAAGCCATTAAATCCTTTGGTTTTATCAAAAATGAAGATGAGTCATGTGTATATAAGAAGGTTAGTGACAGTGCTATCACTTTCCTTGTCTTATATGTGGATGACATACTGTTGATGGGTAATGACACAGGTATGTTGACGACTATAAAGGTATGGTTGTCAAATACATTCTCCATGAAAGACTTAGGGAAGGCAACCTATATTCTTGGAATTCGCATCTATAGAGATAGAGCGAAAAGAATAATTGGTTTATCCCAAAGTCTATACTTGGAAAAGGTGTTAAAGAGGTTTAACATGCTTGATTCCAAGAGAGGATTGTTACCAGTGAGACATGGTATCCATCTTTCTAAAGAGATGTCTCCAAAGACACCTGAAGAAAGAGATAAGATGGCGTGTTTCCATATGCTTCGCTATTGGAAGTTTAATGTATGCAATGTTGTGTACTAGGCGGATATCGCATATGTCGTTAGTTTAACTAGCGGTATCAATCAAATCCGTGTTTGGAACATCGATAGTCACAAGAATATTATTAAGTAATTGAGAAGATCTAAGTATTTATTCTTGATTTATGGAGGTGGAGACTTGCAATTGGATGGTTATACTAATTCTGATTTCCAATCAGATATCGATGATAGAAAGTCTACCTCTGGATATGTGTTCATTTGTAATGGAGGTACAGTCAGTTGGAAGAGTTCCAAACAGAGCACATCGCAGATTCCACTACCGAGGTCGAGTATATTGTCGCATCGAATCGCAAAGGAAGCTGCTTGGATAAAGAAGTTTGTGACAGAACTTACAGTAGTTCCTTCATTGAGTCAGCAGTTCCACTACACTGTGACAATAATGGAGCAGTCATACAGGCTAAGGAATTCCGATCTCACCAGAAATCCAAACACATAGAAAAATACTACCACATTGTCAGAGAAATAGTTGGGCAAGGTGATACAACCATGCAGAAAATAGCATCAGTTGAAAATCCAGCTGATCCATTCACTAAGCCTATGCCACAGACTCAGCCAGACCAACATCTTGAGAAGATGGGTCTAGGATATTGTAATGAATGGCTCTAGTGCTAGTGGAAGATTATTAGTAGTATGCACTAGAGCATATTATTTAGTATGTATCTTGTACATATTTTATTAATAAAAGGCATTTTTACTTTTCCGTTTACATAATATATTTATGTGTAATAGAAAAGGTCTATTGATATTTTGTTAGAAATTCTATTCTTAAGTTGTTAAGAATATGAGTGACAGTATTTCTAGCACAAAGTATCATAAATAGGTTCACAATCGAGGATACTTAAGAATAAGGACATGACTTATCCAGAAAGATTGTATTCATGTTTGTTCCCAAGTTATTTATATGAGATATAAATAAGATGGAATGGTGAATCTTATGCCATATGACAAACATGATAGGCACATATACATGATAAGCAGGCTGAACCATTAACACTTATGACAAGCATATGGAGTTTACTCTTGTCAATGTATTGTCATAAATCATATTAGTGCATATAATCTTTAAACCTGAGATAGCACAGTTATCTTGTATATAGGTGGTTTGAGTTTGAACTGCTTTCATACTTGTACTGTGTATGGGTGTATGGGCATGTGTTGGCTCCTACTAGTTATATATGTAGGTAAGTGTTGATCAAGATGGAATTTGTTCCTCTAAGTAAATAGGGATAATGTAACACCCTCCAGAACCACTCGCACATTCTACTGCTTCGGTGATGATCGGTCGGTCCTGACACTAGAACGTCCGAAAAATAATTAAACTAAACATAGGAACACTAATAAACTCAAATATTATTAAGAAAAATTTGGTAAAAATTTTATATATAATATACAACTAAGTTAACCGAGCCTGTGCCCAAGCGATGTGTAATCGGAGGTAAGTTGCGTTTATCGCAACGAGGAGACCTAGTCCCGGGGGAAAAATTATAAAATAATTTTTGGGACTCCAGAGAAGGGTAATTGAGGTTCCCATGGCATTAGAATGCCAAGAAAATACTTAGAAAAATTTTTCAATCGGTACAGACAATTTTGACCCGTTAAGCCAAATGGAGGGCATTTTGGTCATTTCGCCTTCCGAGGTGATTTTTGGCCGACTTGCCCAGTTGAGTAAATAATTAATATGACATCAAATATGAAGAAATATTACTAGAAATGAAAATTGAAATGAGTAGTGGAAGAAAAGAAAAGAAAATGCAAAAATAAGGCAAAAATGACATCATTTAAAAAGTTGGACCAATCACACTTAAGCCATTGTTTGACTAACCATTAAAAGAGATAAGAGAAGACCAAATTCAACAAAATTTCAGCAGCCATCCTTCTCTCCTTAGTGCAGCCAAAACGTGAACCTCTCTCCCTCTCTCAAACTCCATTAAACCTCACTTCTCAAGCTTAATTTCTCCCTTGTTTCACCACAAAACCCTAACCTCTCTTCATTAAAATTTTACTCCACACCTTAAACAACCTTTTGGCAGCCTTGAAAGTGAAGGAAAGTGAAGTTTAGAGGTGGGAAAAATCTGCCCTAAGTGAGGTTAGTGCTACAAACTTCATTCTCCTTCTTTTAATCTTAGTTAGAATATCATTTGAGCTAAGAAATTTTAAAGAATTGAAGTAAATTACATGAGTTATGGTACTTTAAATTTTCAGCAGCCCTATGGAAGTATGAGGTTGATTGTTTTGATAAATTTAAAGTGGCTAGAAATGATGGTTAAAGTATTAAAACACATGGACATTAAACTAAGTATGTTAATTAAGTTCATGAGTAAATTTAGTTGGATATTAGGGTTTGGAAGGGTGAAAATGTGAATTGGCTTAGGAAATTGTTAGGGCACATTGTAATGGTCAATTAGTGACCATTTTAGATATGTTGACCATAAATGGGACTGAAAAATGCTATGGCAAAGTGAGGTGAAATCTGCCCTATGGACAGTAGCATAGGGACTGAAATTTCAGTCCCTTTGCACAGCCATAACTTGGGCTGTGTAAGTCCAATTGAATTTTGGCCAATTGGACATGAAACTAGGCTTATAATGGCACATTTTTGCTGAAGAAACCATGCCCAAAAGACCAAAGCAAGAGGACCAAAACTTGGCCCCAATCCGGAACCCTGAAACTGCCTCTGCAGAATTTGACCAAATGAACAGTAACTGTTCATTTGGCCATAACTCACTGTAGATTTGGTCAATTGGTCTGAAATTTTTACAGCAACAAGTTAAGACATAGACAAACAACTTTCATGAAGGAACCTACCCCAAATTATGGCCAGAACCCAGTCAACCAAGTGACTCAAGTCACTGTTCATGTTACTGTAGATATGGTAAATCTGCAGAATTTGAAATCCGGCCAGCTTGGGTTTTTGAGCCATATCTGGAGCTACAAAACTCCAAATGGAGTGATTCAAAAAAGGAAATTCAACTAGACAAAATAAGGAACAACTTTCATGTTTTACATTTCTTCAAATTCCAACAGTAACAGTGTCCAATGGAACAGTGAAGTTAGGGCATCAAAACTGAAATTTTCTGCTAGTGTGGGTTACACTTTGAAATTGCATTAACACTTAATGCCAACAAGTTTTAAACACCAAATGTGGTATGTTGGGAGTGCCAAAGGCAATGTACACATTTTTATTCTAAAAGTCAACATTTTTGTTGACTAATGATGAATAGTGATACTAAAAAAAATTGAAATTCACAAATTGACAAATTTAAGAGTTTCAAATGCCCTAGTATACCTAACAAGATTGGTTTAGATAGTTTGGCATGCCAATAGGGTTCCGTTAGCGATCGCACATGGCAACAATGCCATTCTGTGATTTCATGGCTTTTAGCCATTCTGACTTTACATTGAGACTTGGCCTTGTGCTCGACATTATTTACATTGTTAGCTCGCTGCACACCGAGATGCATATGCAACCGATGGTGTGACGCCCGAGGTATTAGGTACCCGGTGCGGTTACCCGTTATCCATCGATGCGTCTAGTGTAGGTTACTTGGGGCAACCAAATGAATAAAAGTGAACAAAGTTAATGAATTAATGAATATACCAAAATCAAACAAAGAAAGCATACACTTTGCATACACATTTATTTTTTTGCTATTTTCTTCTATTATATTATTGCACCACTAAGCATTATTGCTTAGCGCGTTGCTTTGCCACGCGTAGGTACCGGAGATCCCGATCGTGAGCCCAGAGACCACAGACTGGGTGAGTCCATCCGATTCTGCTCGATTCTGTGTCACCTCACTACCGCAGCATCGGTAGGGCACTAGGTGTCGCTTGTCATTTTGATATTTTCTAGTAGATTTGTATTTTCTCATATGTATTTGATCTCATGTAATATATTTTGATGTATATGTAAATTATGAAAATTGTATTTGTTAATGGAAAAGTAGATGTTTACTTGTGATTTACATGCGAACATCACATGTGAATGATGAATGAAAATGGAAATTGAAATGTGGAAATCATGATATTGAATTTGGTGTTGATAATGAATGTTTGAGAAATATTGTTGAGATTTTGGGATATTGGAGTTTGAGATGATGAAATAAAAGTATTGGAAGTGTTTTTAACAGGTTCCGAAGAACGGTTTTCTCCATTTTTAGCCGGTACTCCGCCAGATTTTCTTAAAATTTTTCGGAACCTTAAATGCATGATACTTTTGATAAATGGTTTAAATAATTTGTATTTCATAAATTATGTGCAAAAGCATTTTCTAAATTAATTGAGAAATATTAGAGTGTGCCGGTACACCAGGTGGCATTACTTACTCGGGTATACTGTACACGGGTAAGGGGTGTCACAGATAATCCTGGCCAGGACAGATAGATTTAATCGGAAAAGAGTTCTGATGAGAAAATCCTTTTAATCAAGAACTAGAATTAAAAGAGAACATAATATTCATAGCAAATGGGGTTTGACATAAACCATGACTCCAGCTTGAGTTGGGATTTTGTAACAGAGAGATTCTAGTGCATGGTAACATATGATTATAGGTTTATTTAAGGTAAACCTTATTACTAATTAGGTGGCCATGGCATGCTATGCTAGTTGTTAACCATGGTCTATGAGGTGCATAAAATGGTTTAGAGAAATCATTTATGGTAAGAAAGAGTTTTGATGATATTAAGAGTTGATATCATATCTCATTGCCAATTAGTGATGAGCCTAGTAAGTCACACACATACACAAGTAATCACCTAATTAAATATAATTTAATTAATTAATTAAGAGTTTAATTGATTAATTAAATAGGTTTGGTTTGCAATTAGATTGTAAAGTCCCTAGCATGACTTGAAACTAAATCTAGATTATTAGATGTATATGGGTAAGTTAAATTTATATTTAAAGTATTTAAATATGAATTTAATTAATGAGAAATTAATTAATAAAGATTAATTAATTGATTTATATTTGATATAAATTGATTAAAGAAGAGAAATAATTATTTTGGGTTGAGAACTCAAAATTAAGACACAGGGGCATTTTGGTCATTTCACAGGGTGACACGTGGCACCATGAGATGGTGACACATGGAACTACACATAAGCTTGCCAAATGTCTTTTAATCATGTAAGATGATTAAAATTAAGATTAAATATAGGTTTGACACTTGGCACAATGTGATTGGGTCAATTAAACCTATAACCAATCAGAGGGTGACATGTGGCGAGGGTTTAAGTGGTGACCTAGCTATATAAGTGTTATTATGAAAAGAAAACAATACAACCAGTAGCTGATATCTTTGGTGCCACCACCTAAGAAGCTCTCCCATCTCTTCATCTTCTTCTCTCATGTATTCCAAGAGATTAGCAAACAATCTCTTGAATTAAAAATACTAGAAATCGTTTCTAGTATTCTGTTTACATCTTTAATCTCTTAAAAGGCAGAACTTGATTTTCTAAATAATAGAAAAAACTTTAGAAGCTATTCAAGGGCTGCCATAGGTGAACTTGGTGTGGACAAGCCAGAGGGACAACATCTAGTGTCCTGAAGACGCACCCCAAAGGCACAAATACACTGCAGTGCATCAAGAGGTTAGTGGATTTATTCTTGATTTAATCTAGGGTTTTAATATTAATCTGATTAATTATAAAATCTTAAATGAAAAATACAGATCCAAAAATATATTAAAAGAGTTTTAATATATTGTTTATCATTGAAATCAAATAGATAAAAAAAATCTTGCATATGCATGTGACCCTAGGTGAAAATTTTTGAATTCAATGGTATAAACTTGTATTTGTCATGCTTCCGCTCCTTCAATTTTTGCTTAGTGGTGCCAAATATAAAGAAATATACACTAAAATAAAGTAAATGAATTGTTTATGAATTTATGACATCGATATTCTTTACAGTTGTTGATTCTACTTTTATTTGCTAACATTTCATTTTTGCTAATTTTGGTGGTGCTATATGTCAATAAACTGAATTTAGTTATTTGAATTTAATAATGCTTAAATTAACTACCCGTGTAGCCTATATATTGACCAAACTGGATAAATGGATATACTGGCACTAGGTACCTAGTACCTCAGGCCTTCACACCATCAGTCACAAAGTGTCTCCCAGTGTGCAAACAGTGTTGCTAAAAATCCATATAGTCAATCTGGCGATAAGCCAAGTATAATAACACGATACGTATAGCCGTAGGCTATTAAAGTCACAATGCAGCATAATATGCCATAAAAATACAGTATGGCATAAAGCCATTTACAGAACAGCTGTCAGAATCCTATTGGCATGCCAACCTATCCAAACTAGTCAATTAGGCAAACTAGGGCACATTATAAATTAATTGTTTAATTCTTTAATTTTTAGAGATTACTAGCTATTATGTAATTCATAAGTCAATGCATAAGTTAACCTTTTTAGGTAATATAGATAAGTTGTTTCTAGCATCAACATGTCACAATTTACAATTCAATATGCTGTCAATATAATGCAATTTACCCTTTTCACAAGTTGGCATTCATTGCCAAATTACTTCAAGTATCATTTTATGTAATTACCAAATTTTCAGTTTAGTGTGCTAGATTGGTCTAGCTTATTGTCTTATTTCTCTTGGTTTTTAGCTTTTGGTCAAAGAAGTAAAATTGTAACTCTATGTCTTATTGAACTTTTGACAAAAATTTCAGGTCATTCTAAGTTGTATAGGCCAAGATATGGTCAATTTACTAAAGTTGGACAGATTGCACCTTTAGTGCAAAATTTGGTCAATTTTAGGTTACATTTAGTTCTGGCAGTTTTGGTATCCGAACTTGTGCAAGCTATTTGACTTGGTTTTGTCCATTTCTGGGCTTTGGTGTCTTCATAAGAATTGTATCTCTATGTCTAAGCTATCCATGGTAAAAATTTCAGGTCATTTGGACCTGTTTTGAGTGAATTATGGTCATCCTAATGACTACTGTTTATATGGTAAAAAATCTGGGCTTGCACTTACCAATTCCGGATTTGGTCATTTTTAAGGTCAGTTTCTAGGCAGAATTTTGGCAACATTTCTACATCAAAGTTGGCTTATTTGGTGTCTAGTTTCACCCCCCATTAGCCTCATACCAATTGGGTTTATAGTTTTGCACTTATAACCTAATTTAGGTACTGTCAACACACATAACCTGCATTTGAAAATTTCACTTCCAATTTTGACAATCCTCCTCCTCCCAATACTTCAATATTCAATTATTGCACTTCTATATATATTATACACAATTCTAGCAAAGCATTTTGGGCAGAACACTCAAGTGCTCAATGTACACAATACACAATTAAAGTTCAACATTTACTTCCATCGAAATTCAACATACCTCAACACCAATATTACACATATACTTCCATGGCAACTACACATGCTACCCACAATTTAAAACCATCACATCTCATCAATAAATTACATAAACTCACATACAATTTTATAATATTATAGGCTACCAAACATGGCAGTTTACCAAAGTATCAAAGTCCCATTTTCAAACCCTTAATTCAAGCACTAACATGCACAAACTTGGACATTAACCTACTACAACTTCCATTTGAGTTAATCAACCTTAATTCCCATCCATTAGAGGTAAGAAAAACTTAAACACAACAAAATTTCATGGCTACTGAAAATGGACAAGTTCATATCTCAATATTTTCTTCCTTTCTCTTCACTAAATTACTCACCTCAACCTAAACACAAAGTTTACTAAAGCAAGGGAGAGGATTTGGACACTTACCACTTGAGAGCTTCCCTTAAACTTTACCAAATCTTCTTTTTCTTGTTCCCAATATCTTCCCCAAGGTGAGTAGGCAAGCTTTAATGAAGGAATTATGTGTGAAAGATGGCTTGATGATGGAGAGAGAAAGCTTCATGCATGGGCGGCAATGGAGCTTTCATGGAGGACAATTCGGCTGGTTGTTTAGGACGAAGAAGATGGACTGAATTTCTGTCCACTTTGCTTTGTTTAAGTCCCTTAATTCATGGTTAGTGGAGCACTAAGGTATCCTTTATTGTTTAATTATTGAAAGTTTTCTTATTTGCACATTTATCTCATTTCTTGCACGATTTACATAATGTATCACAATTTAATTTTTCATTATATTTTCAAAGTATAATATTATTTATTTTTAATGGAAATTGAGGTCAAAAGGCAACCCTAGGGGTCAAATGACCAAAATGCCTCTCTTCAGGTTGTATTCTCGATTTTTGGGTAACATCGATTTTTGTCTGTTTCTTGATTTTTTATTTTTCTTTGCACTAATTTATTAATTTTTCTTTGATATTTCTAGTGTCAATTATATTTCAATAAACCTTTAATTTTGTCCCAATAATTAATTCTGAGGGTTCCCCGCACTCCTGGGGTCGGCAATTGCCTTCGTCGTAACTTCCCGGTGCGGTCACCCATCGCTACGGTGCTGGCTCGTTTAACTTAGTTACATTTTCTCTCATTTATTTTTCTTTAATTTTTCTTATATTTTCTTTTTTATTTATTTCATCACTATATGTCTATTTACTATCACTGGAATGTAGTTCCAAACATCCTGACTTGTCTGGACTGACATTAGGTCACCGGAGCTACACAACATACAGAATACGTGTTCGTAGTATGCCCTAGAGCATATCATTTAGTATGTATCTTGTACATATTTTTATTAATAAAAGGCATTTCACTTTTCCATTTACATAATATATTTATGTGTAATAGAAAAGGTCCATTGATATTTTGTTAGAAATATTATTCTTAAGTTGTTAAGAATATGAGTGACAATATTTCTACCACAAAGTATCATAAATAGTTTCACAATCGAGGATACTTCATAATAAGGACATGACTTATCCAGAAAGATTGTATTCATGTTTGTTACCAAGTTATTTATATGAGATATAAATAAGATGGAATGGTGAGTCTCATGCTATATGACAAACATGATAGGCACTTATAAATGATAAGTAGGCTGAACCAGTGACACTTATGACAAGCACATGGAGTTTCCTCTTGTCAATGTTTTGTCATAAATCATATCAGTGCATATAATCTTTAAACCGAGATAGCAGTTATCTTGTATATAGGTAGTTTGAGTTTGATACTGCTTTCATACTTGTACTATGTATGGGTATATGGGCATGTGTTGGCTCCTACTAATTATATATGGAGGTAGGTGTTGATCAAGATGGAATCTGTTCCTCTAAGTAAATAGGGATAAAATCCTATGTTCATTTAATTGTTCTTGATGTTTCAAGTTCCTGGCCAGGACAGATAGATTTATTCAGAAAAGAGTTTCTGATGAGAAAATCTTTTTAATCAAGAACTGGAATCAAAAGAGAACATAATATTCATAGCAAATGGAGTTTGACATAAACCATGACTCCAGCTTGAGTTAGGATTTTGTAACAGAGAGATTCTAATGCATGGTAACATATGATTATAGGTTCATTTAAGGTAAACCTTATTACTAATTGGGTGGCCATGGCATGCTATGCTAGGTGTTAACCATGGTCTATGAGGTGCATAAAATGATTTAGAGAAATCATTTGTGGTAAGAAAGAGTTCTGATGATATTAAGAGTTGATATCATGTCTCATTGCCAATTAGTGATGAGCCTAGTAAGTCACACACATACACAAGTTATCACCTATTTAAATATGATTTAATTTAATTTATTAATTAGATAGGTTTGGTTTGCAATTAAATTGCAAAGTCCCTAGCATGACTTGAAATCAAATCTAGATTATTGGATGTGTAGTATAAATTAAATTTATATTTAAAGTGTTTAAATATGAATTTAATTAATGAGAAATTAATTAATAGAGATTAATTAATTTATTTATATTTGATATAAATTAATTAGAAGAAGAGAAATAATTATTTTGGGTTGAGAACTCAAAATTAAGACACACAGGGGCATTTTGGTCATTTCACAGTGTGACACGTAGCACCATGAGATGGTGACACATGGGATTACACATAAGCTTGCCAAATGTTTTTTAATCATGTAAGATGATTAAAATCAAGATTAAATATAGCTTTGACACTTGGCACAATGTGATTGGGTCACTTAAACCTAGAGCTAATCAAAGGGTGACATGTGGCAAGGGTTTAATGTATTAACCTAGCTATTTAAGTGTTGTTATGAAAAAGAAAAGCAACCAGAAGCCACTCCTCTCCTTTGTCACGCCACCTTGAGGCTTTTCATCTATTCTTCTTCATCTCTCATCAATTCAAAGAGATTAGCCATCAATCTCTTGAATTAAGAACGCTAGAAATTGTTTCTAGTGTCCTGTTTACATCTCTAATATCTTAAAAGGCAGAACTTGAATTTCTAATTAATAGAAAAAGCTTTAGAAGTTTGTTCAAGGGCTGCCATATGTGTTCTTTGTGTGGACAAGCTAGAGGGACAACATCTGGTGTCCTGAAGACGAATCTCAAAGGCGCAGACACGCTGCAGTGCATCAAGAGGTTAGTGTAATTGTTCTTGATTTAATCTAGGGTTCTAAAATTAATTTGATTAATTTTAAAATCTTAAATGGCAAATACAGATCCAAAAACATATTAAAAGAGTTTTAATATGTTGTTTATCATTGAAATCAAATAGATAAAAATAAATCTTGCATGGTGCATGTGACCCTAGGTGAAAATTTTTGAATTCA
This sequence comes from Hevea brasiliensis, assembly GCF_030052815.1. Classification (NCBI taxonomy): domain Eukaryota; kingdom Viridiplantae; phylum Streptophyta; class Magnoliopsida; order Malpighiales; family Euphorbiaceae; genus Hevea; species Hevea brasiliensis. The sequence goes on from NC_079504.1 coordinate 73,500,485, forward strand.
ATAGTATAAACTTGTGTTTTTCACGCTTCTGTTCCTTCAACTGGTATCAGACCCACCATATTTGCCATTTAGATTGTTGATTATATGATTTAATTGTGTGATTTGATCATGAGATGATTGATCCTTTGCTGGTTGCAATGGATGTGTGGCGGCACGCATGGTGAAGCCACCATTGGTGGCGGCAGCAAAGCTTCTTCAAGGTGGCGCAAGGTTTGCTTTTTAATTTACAATTGTTGTATGATCTAAAAGCTCATCCTATGTCTAATTAAATTGTTTAATTAGAGTTTTAATCACACAATTAAATTATGATTCAAATTAGAATTTTAAAAATTGTTTGAATGTGATTCAAACCTGAATTTTAAAAGTTGTTTGAATGTGATTCAAATTTGAATTTTTAAAGTTGTTTGAATCATATTTAAATCTGATTTTTTAAAATTGATTGAATAAAATTCAGATCTGATTTTTTAAAAAATGTTTGAATGTGATTCAAATCTGATTTTTTTAAAAATGTTTGAATGTGATTCAAATATGAATTTTTAAATTTGTTTGAATGAGATTCAAATATGAATTTTTAAATTTATTTGAATCATATTCAAATCTAGATTTTTAAGTTGAATATGAGATATTCAATTTAATTTAAGTATGTATGTTTTATTTAATTGTTAAATAGTGATATGCATGATGGATGATCATGGACTATAAAAGACCAATGTGATTGGATTTATTTCTTTTATGTTTCTTTGGGATTGTAAATTAATTAATTTATTTTAATTTATTTTGGGCATGTATTATTAAGTTTGTAATAATTTTTGGGTTGTAATTTCATTTATTTAAGTTCTTGTAAATTCGCCTTGATATGCCAAGGATTACTATGCAATATTGGATTGCAAGAAGTTCAAGGAGGTCAAGAGCATTGGTGGGACCAGTGGGAGGAATTCAAGATCAAGTGTTGATTGTGTACTCCTTCAGCAACTCTTGTAAAATGAATGAATGAAATGCACCTAGGAATGCCCTGATTCAATTCTTGGCGGCTCGCACTGAATCCCTTAGAAAGTCCATGATCATACCATATTTATTGCTTATCCATGAATGCATGAGATGTATGGGAATGTATGCTATTATATGATATATGCATGCTAGTTGGATAATGTGCAAAGTGAGACCTTAATAGTAATTAGAATGATCATAAGATCTTCCAAACAAATGATTAAGTTGGAAATGCTATAATTAAAATAATTATAACATAGGCCCTCCATTGGGGCAATTATTTTAAGAAATTTTAAATAGTTGCATAAGATGCAATTAATTTAAGAGATTTTCTTAAGAATAATTGTTAAGCATGAGATGTTGTAAATATGTAAATGGTTTAGTGGCCAATATTGGATGTACCTGAGGACATTAAAATTATTTGTATAATTACTGGCTCAATGGGATCAACTTAACTGATGCAAGATAAGTCAATAATGGATGTACCTGAGATTTTGAGTATTAGGGGCCAGTTAAAGGATTGAACCTCACATAAGATGTGATGGGCAAGCAGTTGCTCTGTCACACCTTACCCCTCTGTAAGGCATAACATGATCCCGTAGAATACTTAATGAACTACCAAACTTCACCTACCGATAACTCATTAAGTACCCTACAAGGGATTTTAAAACAATTTTCTTACATTTTAGAAGTGGTGAGCATTTTAGTGAGAATTAAAAACCATTTATACAAAGTTTAAATTCTAGCAAAAATTTTAGTCCATTTTAATTTTGCCGCAAATTTTATAAAAATTTTGACAGAGTTCTGTTTGTAATTAGAGAAAACAGTTCTTCAAATACCTGCGAAAAACACTTCCAAAAATTTTTCACAACTCCCAACCTCCAATAAATCTCAATCAACTCAATTCAAATCACTTCAAAGTAATTCCACAATACAAATCAAAATTCATCATCTCAAAATATTTAATACTTCATTCACAAGGTATAAAACATGAAATTCATATGTACAAATATTAAATTTACAGAAGGAAATCCAAAATAATATTATTACAATTTATTTATAACTGCTCAACTACATTGATACATACAACATTTCTATATTTACATCAAAATTAATTACAAAGGTATAAAATAATACCCATACAAAAAGACCAGAGCAATCCTCGATTTAATAGCAGCTCACTCTGCTGCTTTCTCTTTGCTCTTATCTGCGACAGCAAAATAAGCTATCGCTGAGTATAAAAATACTCAGTGGTGCACAATAAAAATTTAAAATGCAATACATAAATCATTCATTGATGAAACACAATTTGAATACGTATTAATCACATTTAACAAATATCAAAGCTCATAATAACACCATTTAGTCAAATAATTCATTAAACACAGTATTGCCAAAATCATACACAACTTAAGCCACGACACAAATTTTCTGATCAATGCCGTGTTGTACACCACGACAAAGCAATCTACAACCCCATTAATCGAAATCAATGAGGGAGGTGGCTAGCTAGCTAATGAGTACTCATCCGATCTCAACCTCAACTGGCAAGCCAGAGATGGAGGAAAATAAACGATCTCAACCCCATGAATGGAGAAGGAATAATGTGATACTGTCATGCTAAGTGTGAACATAAAATCAATTTAAAACAATTTATTCAAATAATTTACTGGAAATCTGGTAAATTTTCAAAGTCATATTCACAATCATAAGTGGCAACACAATTCATAATTAACTCAAAGAAAATCAAATTTTCAAGAATCATATATTTAAACAACAATAACTGTGCACAGACCTGACGTGAGTCGCTTATAGGCCTTGACTCAGTCTCTTCAAGTTTCCAAGTCTTTTTCAGCTGAAACACACAATTTCACAGTGTTTCAGTACCATAACTTAGCATAAATCCAAAAATAAATTTAACTTTATTTTTACTAGTTCTATTGTGTTAAATTCGACGTTCTCGAAGTTTTTGTGTTTCGGGTTACTATTCACTATACTATTCAAGTCAAATTGTTGACTTTTTAAGACTTAATAGGTATGGGAACTCCAACTTCACCCACAAACCACATTTTGGCCATTAAATTTGTTGGTTTTGGTCATTTTCTCAAAGCTTAAGTCCTTCAAGTAAAATTGTCAAATTTTCAGTTTTGGTGCTCCTAGTTGCACTGTTCCATTGGTCAATCTACTGTTGGAATTTGACAAAACTTCCTTCATAGAAAATGTTCCTTAATGTCTTAAGCTTATTCTCATTTTTGAATTACCCCAATTGGAGTTTTGTAGCTCAAGTTATGGCCCTTTGAATCAGGGTTGCCGGATGGAAAATAACCCAGATTTTCTAGGCAAATTTTGGTGCTGGCAAATTTGAGTCACCAACTTGGGGTGGCCAAATGGCTTGGTTGCTGGCAGAATTTGGACTTGTGTTCCGCATGAAAGTTTTAGGTCTATATCCCATCTAACCACTGGTAAAATTTCAGGTCATTTGGACCTACCTAGCTCGAGTTATGACCAAATGAACAAACACTGTTCATTGGCGCTTTGTACAAAGGATGCATCGCTCTTATTCAACTTTGGTCAATTGGTTCACTAAGTTTTGGTCACTTTTTGGGCATGGTTCCTAAATGAAAATTGTGTCATTTTATATCTATTTTCATCCCCAATTGGTACCATATCAATTGGACTTGTAAAATTTCAGTTTTGGTCCTTCAAAGTTGACTTGGTCATGCTGCCAGCAGCATGACCATACAACCTCCGAATTTAGCTTCCATTCCAACCATTCCAACACAACTATTTTGTCACAATTGACCATTTTTCACTTCACAATTGGTCAAAAATATCATTTACTCATTTCTCATATTTTTGGTTCAAACCCTAGGTTTCAAACCCTAATCTCACTACTTAATTACCATTAGCAAATTTCAAAGTTCTCAACCATAATCATTCAACTAAGGGAGGTCCATAAATTCATTCAAACCCATTAAATTCATGCAAATCATACTCCCCTTCAAGCTGGCCGAAAATTTAGTAATGGTCCTTCCCCCATATTTTTATTTCATTTCATTAGTTCTAAGCTCATTTCAACAACTAATTATGCATTTAAAATGGAAAGTAACAAGTTAACATACTAACCTCTCTTAAAACTTCAAAACCCTATCTTTAACTCTTCTTTCTTCTTGTAATCCTCTTCTCAAGTTGCAATAGCAAGCTCTAGTGAAGTTTTTATGAGAGTTATTAAGTTGAGTAAGGAAAAATTAAGCTTAAGTGTAAGCTTAAATGAAGAGCTTTCATGGAGGATTTATGGAAGAAGTGAGGCGGCAAAGAGAGATGGAAGAGGACTTTTTGTTTCTTTTTTTCTTTTCTTTTCTTTTATCTAATTTAACTTATGGAAGACCACAAAAATCTAATTTAATAAGTCAATTAATTAATTTTTTTATGGCATCATGCATGAGGTCATGCATGATGTCATCACCTTTTTACTTTTTCATTTTCCTCTTTTTTTTATTTATTTTTCTATTTGTTCTTTAATTTAATTCTCGATTCCGATATTTTCTTTTCTCCGATTTTATTTGAAAGTTAGGTCAGAAGTCAGCTCTCGGGGTCCATTGACCAAATTGCCCCTCGCCGGTTCATCCCGGTTTGCAAATAATTCTATATTTCTTCCGACTCCCTGACCTAATTATTTGAATGGCTTAACAGTTCCTTTTCGTAATTTTCTCTTTTCCACTGTGTTCATAAGGGTCCTAAGGACCGCGGCGTCACATTTTACTGTTCGAAATTTGAGTTTAAAATGACTTCGCAGTCATTTCCGAGGAGGTCACCTATCGCTGTGACTCTCGGCTCGTTTAACTTCTTATGTTCTATTTTTCTTATTTATACTTAACTAATTCAACATTACTAATTATTTGTGTTTATGGTTTTTCTAGTTGTCTTAAGAATGGTTCTAATCCCCTTAATTGTCCGGACCGACACCGGTCACCAGAACAGTGAAATATACCAGGCTATACAAATAGGGGTGTTACATGCTCACTTATAGTTTATTGTAATTCCAATAATGGATGTACCTGAGGATGATCAATAGAATTATAAGAATTCAATCACCCACTAGAAATCCATCCAACTAGGATTTCCGTTTTCTACTTTGGAAGTGTAGGATTCACTAAGTTAGTGGGAGGACCAATTTGATTAAAAGACCATAATCATTTTGGTTAATTACATGATACATTTACTAATTAATCTAGTTATTTTCTGCAGTTAATTTTCTGATAAAAATGAGCACAAAACAACCACCACCATCCAATATCCTTGCAAGCATACTTGATCACAATAGGTTGACAGGACCTAATCTGTCTGATTGGCTAAGAAATTTGAAACTTTTCCTGAACCTTGAACATATAGGATATGTTCTAGATTCAAATGTTCCTGGTCCCTTACCTCCAGAGGCCACACAAGAGGAACATGAAACTTTGGACAAGTGGAAGGAGCATGATATGGGAGCTAAGTGTTACATGCTTGCTTCTATGAGTAATGAGTTACAGAAGGAACATGAGAACATGCAGAGTGCGAGTGAGATCCTCCTTCACCTACAAGAGTTATATGGTGAGCACAGCAGGAATGCTAGGTATGAGATATCTAGACAGCTATTCCGTATGAGGATGTCTGAGGGACAGAATGTTGGGGATCATGTCCACAAGATGATTTGGCTGATTGAGCAGTTGGAACATCTTAACTTCAACATGGATTTCCAACTACAGATGGATTTGATCCTTCAGTCCCTTCCTGAGTCTTTTGGGAATTTTGTGACAAATTTCCATATGACTAAACAGGAATGCACCTTAGCTGGTTTACTCAACATGCTGGTTATTGCCCAAAAGAATATGCCAGGCAATAAAGGAAAAGAGGTAGCTTTGGTTGCATCTTCTTCTGCTGGAAAGTCCAACAAGAAGAAGGGCAATAAGAAAAAGAAACCTCAGATTCCTGGTCCTTCTAAGAAAATAGCTAAATAGAAAAGGAAGACTAAAGCTGATGGAGGTAAAGGAAAGTGTTTCCACTCCCAAAAGGATGGGCACTGGAAAAGGAACTGCCCAGAGTATCTTGCTTCTCTGAAGGACAAGAAGGATACACCTTCGGAAGGTATGTCCATATCTTGTTATTTAGATTCTGATGATACTCATAGTTCATCTACTTGGGTTTTAGATATCTGGTGCCGTTCTCACATTTCTAATGATATGCAGAACTAGCAAACAAGAGTACCATGCTCTCAAGATATTAGAGTCTGGATTGGCAATGGCTCAATCATGAAGCTTTAGCTATAGGATCTAAATCTTTTTACATGTTTGGACATGTTTTGTGTTTGGATAATATTTTGTATGTACCTGATGCTTTTAAGAACATCATTTCTATATCTAGTTTGACTAGAAATGGCTATGAATTTCAGTTCACAGATGATGTTCGCAATATTTATTTTGGAAATAAATATGTTGGTTCGGGTTATATGAATGATGGTCTTTATTATTTGGATAATAATGACAAACACAAATTGAATGCAAGTGATCTAAAAGAATGCAATGCCATGGTGAAAACCAACTCAAGTTCAAAATATATTTGGCACTTAAGGTTATGTCATGTTGCGTAAGATAGGATTGCAAAATCGAGAAAATGGGATTCTATCCTCATTGGGCTTTGAGCCTACTCCAAATTGTGAATCTTGCCTTGTGGCAAATGACTAGATCACCCTTTGTTGGACAAGGGCTAAGAGTCAAAATATTGTGGAGCTAACACATAGTGATGTATGTGGTCCATTTAAAGAAATGGCTAGAGGGGGTTTTCATTATTTTATTACCTTTACTGATGATAAATCAAGGTTTGGGTATTTGTATTTGATGACATACAAACATGAATCTTTTGAAAAGTTCAAAGAATTTAAATCTGAAGTAGAAAGTCAAACAGGAAAGAGTATTAAAGCTCTTCGATCAGATCGTGGAGGTGAATATTTGAGTATCGAATTTGATGAATACTTGAGAGAGCATGGCATTGTTTCAAACCGACTCTCCAGAACGCCACAACGGAATGCTGTATCTCAAAGGAGAAATCGCACCCTATTGGATATGGTACGTAGTATGATGAGCTATACCGATATGCCAATCTTCTTTGGGGATTTGCATTAGAATCGCTTTGTATATTATGAATAGGATTCCATCAAAATCGCTTTCTTCCACACCTTATGAGATATGGCATGGAAGAAAACCAAGTCTTAAGCATGTTAAGATTTGGGGTTGTCCAAATTATATTAAAAAGTCAACACCGATAAATTGGAGACCGATCGTAAAAGGTCGATTTGTTGGTTATCCAAAAGATAGTTTTGGATATTATTTTTATTTGCCTACTTCACAAAAGGTTGTGATAAGTAGAGACGCCACATTACTTGAACAACAGCTTGTTCAAGAAGGAGGCAAAGGCAGGCAAATAGAGTTAGAATTGGAGAATTCGACCAACCAATGCATCGATGGATAGAGATCCATCTAGTCAACCTATACCCGCTGATGAAACATCTACACTGCTCTTTGTAGAACAACTAGGTATCTCACCCACTGCTGAGATATGGTTTTCTTCATAAAGAAGAACAAGAGTTGTCTACTCATGAATAAGTATATCATAGAGATGATCCACTTACCTATGAAGAAGCTATATCAGATATAGACTCTTCAAAATGGATTGATGATATGAAATCCGAGATTGATTCCATGTATAAGAATCAAGTTTGGGATCTTGTTGACCCACCGAAGGTATTGTACCTATAGGGAACAAATGGGTTTTCAAGAAGAAAATTGGTTCGATGGAAAGGTAGAGACCTATAAGGCAAGGCTAGTAGCGAAGGGTTTCGCCAAAGGCAAGGAATCGACTATGAGGAGACTTTCTCATGCCATGCTTAAATCAATTAGGATTTTATTAGCAATAGCTGCATACTATGATTTTGAGATTTGGCAGATGGATGTCAAAACAAATTTTTCTCATTGGATTCTTTGAAGAAATCATTTTCATGGAACTCCCTAGTGGATTTGAATCCCAAGATGGTTCCTATGTATGAAAGGTAAAGCGATCCATTTATGGGTTGAAATAAGCTTCAAGGAGTTGGAACATCCGATTTGATGAAGCGATAAAATCATTTCGTTTTATCAAAAATGAGGATGTGCCATGTGTATAAAAGAAGGTTAGTGACAAAGGCTATCACTTTCCTTGTCTTATATGTGGATGACATATCGTTGATGGGTAATGACACAGGTATGTTGACAACTGTAAAGGTATGGTTGTCAAATACATTCTCCATGAAAGACTTAGGGGAGGCAACCTATATTCTTGGATTCGCATCTATAGAGATAGAGCGAAAAGAATAATTGGTTTATCCCAAAGTCTATACTTGGAAAAGGTGTTAAAGAGGTTTAACATGCTTGATTCTAAGAGAGGATTGTTACCAGTGAGACATGGTATACATCTTTCTAAAGAGATGTCTCCAAAGACACCTGAAGAAAGAGATAAGATGGCCAGGATTCCATATGCTTCGGCTATTAGAAGTTTAATGTATGCAATGTTGTGTACTAGGCCGGATATCACATATGCTATTAGTTTGACTAGCAGGTATCAATCCAATCCAGGTTTGGAACACTGGATAGCTGTCAAGAATATCCTTAAGTACTTGAGAAGAACTAATGATTTATTCTTGATTTATAGAGGTGGAGACTTGCAATTGGATGGTTATCACGATTCGATTTCCAATCGACATCGATGATAGAAAGTCTACCTCGATATGTGTTCATTTGTAATGGAGGTGCAATCGGCTGGAAGAGTTCCAACAGAGCACGATCAGATTCCACTCACGTGAGTGAGTATATTATCGCATCAGTTGCCAAAGGAAGTCGTTGCATAAAGAAGTTCGTGATGTAACTTATAGTAGTTCCTTCCATTGAGTCAATAGCTCCATTAATCAGAACAACAATGGAGCAAACATACAAGCTAAGGAATCAAGGTCTCACTAGAAATCCAAACACATAGAAAGGCGCTACCACATTATCGTGAGAAATAGTTGGGCAGACGATGTAGCCTTGCAGAAATAGCATCGGTGAAAATCCATCTGATCAATTCACTAAGCCTATGTCACAAACTCAGCTAGAACTACATCTTGATAAGATAGGTCTAAGATATTGTAATGAATGGCTCTAGTGCTAGTGGGAGATTGTTAGTTATGCCCTAGAGCATATCATTTAGTATGTATCTTGTACATATTTTTATTAATAAAGGCATTTCACTTTTCCATTTACATAATATATTTATGTGTAATAGAAAAGGTCCATTGATATTTTGTTAGAAATATTATTCTTAAGTTGTTAAGAATATGAGTGACAATATTTCTACCACAAAGTATCATAAATAGTTTCACAATCGAGGATACTTCATAATAAGGACATGACTAATCCAGAAAGATTGTATTCATGTTTATTTGTTACCAAGTTATTTATATGAGATATAAATAAGACTTTGGTGAGTCTCATGCCATATGACAAACATGATAGGCACTTATAAATGATAAGTAGGCCAAACCAATGGCACTTATGACAAGCACATAGAGTTTACTCTTGTCAATGTTTTGTCATAAATCATATAAGGCAACCTACCCCCACTAATCGAACTAATCACGAGGAGGTGGGCTAGCCACACCCAGTACTTATCCAAACTCACTCCCTTAGACTGGGGCCGTAGAGGAGGAATATAGTCAAATATCAAACTCACCCCACAAGTGGAGGAGGAACATATTAATATTATGCCAAGTGTGAATTACAAACAATTTAAATCAGTTTATTCAAACATTTCATACACCACAAATCATATTTCATTCCAAACTTTTCATTTACAAAAGTAGGCAAATACACTATTTTTCAAATAAGATTTTCAAAGCCATAACTAAATTCAAAACCATATTGTTCAAATATTTCATACAAATCAATAAATAATTTTCATTCTAAATTTTCATCAGAACAGCAAATACAACATTCTCAAATTCATAATGAATAAAAAACATTCACAATGTATAACAAATCAATTTCCATTATGAAAACTATAATTTAAAAATTTTTATGCACAAACTCGACTTAATCGCCTCTAGGCCTTCCGTCTTTTTTTCAACCTGAACACAAAATTATAAAGATTTCAAAGATCTTATTTCACAATAAATCTAATAATTAATTCATAAATACTTAATTCTAAATTTCAAATATACTTAAACTAACATTCTTGGAAATTTTCATTTGGAGTTACTATTCATGATACTATTCAAGTCAATTTGTTGACTTTATAAGGCTTATTAGGTATGAGAACTCCAACTTCACTCACATACTCACATTTTGGTTACTAATTTTGTTGGTTTTGGTTGTTTTCTCAAACTTAGGGTCTTTAGGCAAAATTGTAAATTTTTGGGCCATACCTTAAACAGCACTATTCCACGCATTATTTGCATCGTTAGAATTTGGCAAACTTTCTTCATGAAAATGTTCCTTATTGTCTTAAGTTTATTCTCCTTTTGAATCATCTTAATCAAAAAGCCAGGAAACAAGTTATACCATTTGAACTATGGTCACATTGAACTCAAACCCAAAATTCTCGCAATTTTGCACTAGCTGTAATACCAATCGGGCGTGGGCCAAACGACTTCTGGTTAATGGCATAATTTGGGTTTGTGTTCGAGCAAAAGTTTTAGGTCTATATCTCATCTAACCACTGGTAAAACTTGCAATTTGGGATGTTCCTAGTTTTCGTCATGACCAAATGAATAAAGATACCATTTGGTCGTACGGTACGCAATGCATCAGGATTTTAAGTTTGGTCAATTTGTTCACTAAGTTTTGGTCACTGGGGCATGCTTCCTAAATTAAAATTGTGTCATTTAGTGTCTATTTTCATTCCCAATTGAAGTCCATACCAATTGGACTTGTAAAATTTCATTTTTTGGTCCTCAAAGGTAACTTGGCGTCACCGCAACATGACCACACTCCAACCGAAATTGGCCTTAATCTAACCATTCAACACACTTCATTTGGTCACAAATGACCATTTCACTTCCACATTAGGGTCAAAAGCATCATTTACCACTTCCTTACATTTTGTCTCTAAACCCCAAGTCCAAAACTCCTAACCACACTAAATTCATTGCATTTAGCTAATTTCAAAGCTTTTAACTATAATCATTCAACTAACGGAGGTCCATAAACTCATTCACAAATCCATCAAACCAAATATACTCCCATACACCCGCTGGCCAAAATTCAGTTTGGTCCTTACATGTTTTTATTTCCATTTCAAGTTTATTTCTAAGTAACTCAAGCTATAAACACAACTGATTGTAGTCTCAACTTTCAAATTGGTGTGTTTACCTCACTTGAATTTGAATTCTCTAATTTCTCTCTTTCTTTCTTTCTTTGATGATCAATCTCCTTTCAAGTGACTAGAACAAGTTTTTACGAAGCAATCATGAAGAAGCTGAGGTTTATAAGATTTTAAAGCTTGAGCAAGCTTTCAATGGAGGAAATTGAGATGAGAGGGAGAGGAGAAGGTGATGAGAAAGTAGCACTAATTTTTTTTTTTCTTTCTTTTTGTATTTTGTCTTATGAAAGACTAAAAATATTTTAAATAATTAAATATATTAATTATTTTATACATCATGTATGACGCCATGCATGATGTCATCTCCTACACCTTTTTCATTTTCTTTTTTTTTTTTTCATTAGTTCTTTGTCTCTAATTCGATTCCAAATTTTCTTTTCTCCGATTTTATTTGACCGTTGCATCAAGTCGCATCTCGGTTACTTGACCACAACCTTCGCTCCTCGTAAGGCTCAACCCGATCGCGAAATAATATCCAAAATTTCTTTCGGGATCCTCGACTCCAACAATTTGACCTAATAACAATTCTTTCGTAATTTTCTCTTTCCACCTGCGGTTCGTAATGTTCGTGAAGGACCTTTTGATACAAGTCGGATAACCCCAAATCTTAACATGCTTAAGACTGGTTTTCTTCCATGACATATCTCATAAGGTGTGGAAGAAACTCCATCTTTGATGGAATCCTATCTGCATTATACAAAAGTGTTTATCTTAATGCAAACTCATAAGATTGGCATATCAAGATAAATTCTCATCATACTACGTGCGACTACATCCAATAGGGTACGATTCTTTCAGACATACTATCTATTCAGCTGTGGCTGCTCCTAAAGGAGCCTCCAAATTGGAAACAATGCCATGCCTTCTAGCATTCACCAAATCTCAAAGACTCAAATATTCACTCTCTATTGATCCGGATCGTAAGAGCTTTAATAATACTCTTTCCTGTTTGATTTTCTCCCTTCAGATTTAAATCTCTTTGAACTTTTCAAAAGATTCATGTTTGTATTTCATCAAATACAAATACCTAAACTCTTGATTTATCATCAAGAAGATAATAAAAATAATGAAAAACTTCTCTCTAGCCATTTCTTTAAATGGACTACATACATCACTATGTATTAGCTCCAAAATATTTTCAAATTTCTTAGCCCTTGTCCAACAAAGGGTGATTTAGTTTATTTCATTTTGCCCAAGGCAAGATTCACATGTTAATAAGGTTTGAGCCCAATGAGGATAGAATCCCATTTTCTCTAGTTTGCAATCCTATCTTCTCATGCAACATGACATAACCTAAGTGCCAAATATATTTTGAACTTCGAGTTGGATTTTCACCATGGCATTGCATTCATTTAGATCACTTGCATTCATTTTGTGTTTGCCATTATTATCCAAATAATAAAGACTCATCATTCATATAAATCTCCTAACTAACATATTTATTTCAAAATAAATATTGCAAACATCATCAGAATCAAATTATAGCCATTTCTAGTCAAACTAGATATAGAAATGATGTTCTTAAAAGCATCATGTACATATAAAATATTATTCAAAACACAAACATGTCCAAACATGTAAAAGATTTAGATCCTATGGCTAAAGCTTCAATGCTGAGCCATTGCCAATCCCGACTAATATCTTGAGAACGCAAGCCGCTATCATTTGCTAGTTCCTCGTGATATCATTAGAAATGTGAGAACGGCACCAAGATCTAAAACCCAAGCTTTAGATGAACTATGAGTATCATCAGATCCAAATAATAAGATATGGACATACTCCAAGGTGTATCCTTCTTGTTCTTTAGAAGCAAGATACTGCGCCTTTTCCACGGCCCATCCTTTGGGCAAAGGGAAACACTTCTTCGCTCCATCACTTTAGTCTTCCCTTTCTGTTTAGCTATTTTCTGAAGGACTGTGAACTGAGGTTTTTTCTTATTGCCCTTCTTCTTGTTGGACTTTCCAAATAAGAAGATGCAATCAAAGCTACCTCTTTTCCTTTATTGCCCGGCATATTCTTTTGGGCACAACCAGATGTTGAGTAAACTAATTAAGGTGCATTCCTCGCTAGTCATATGGAAATTTGTCACAAAATTCCCAAAAGACTCAGAAGGGACCAAGGATCAAATCCTTTGTAGTTGGAAATCCATGTTAAAGTCAAGATGTTCCAAACGCTCAATCACCAATCATCTTGTGGACATGATCCCCAACATTCGGCCCTCGATATCCTCATGCGGAATAATCTAGATATCTCATACCTAGCATTCTCATTGTGCTCACCATACAACTCCTTTGTAGGTGAAGGAGGATCTCACTCAGACTCGCATGTTCTCATGTTGCTTCTCAGATCTCATTACTCATAGCAAACATGTAACACTTAGCTCTCATATCATGCTCCTTCCACTTGTCCAAAGTTTCATGTTCCTCTTGTGTGGCCTCCGGAGGTAAGTGACCAGAACATTTGAATCTAGAACATATCCTATATGTTCAAGGTTGTGATAAGTTTCAATTTCTTAGCCAATCGCATTGATTAGGTCCTCACAACCTATTTGGATCAAGTATGCTTGCAAGGATATTGATGGTGGTGGTTGTTCCGTGCTCATTTTTATCAAAATTAATCGCAGAAAATAACTAGATTAATTAGTAAATGTATCATGTAATTAACCAAAAATGATTATGGTCTTTAATCAAATTGGTCCTCCCACTAACTTAGCTTAATCCTACACTTCCAAAGTAGAAAACTAAATCCTAGTTGGATGGATTTCTAGTGGGTGATTGAATTCTTATAATTCTATTGATCATCCTCGTACATCCATTATTGGAATTACAATAAACTATAAGTGAGCAACTCCTGCCCATCACATCTCATGTGAGGTTCAACTTTACCTAGCCCTAATGCTCAAAATCTCAGTACATCCATTATTGACTTATCTTGCATTAGTTAAGTTGATCCCATTGAGCCAAGAATTATGCAAATAATTTTAATGTCCTCAGTACATCCAATATTGGCCACCAAACCATTTACATATTTACAATATCTCATGCTTAATAATTATTCTTAAGAAAATCTCTAAATTAATTGCATCTTATGCAACTATTTAAAATTTCTTAAAATAATTGCCCTAATGGAGGGCCCATGTTATAATTACTTTAATTATAACATATCCAACTTAATCATTTGTTTGGAAGATTTTGTGGTCATCCTAATTACTATTAAGGTCTCACTTTGCACATTATCCATTTAGCATGCATATATCATATAATTGCATACATTCCCATACATCTCATGCATTCATGGATAAACAAAGAATATGGTATGATCATGGACTTTCTAAGGGATTCAATTATAAGCTACCAAGAATTGAATTAGGCATTCTTATTTCATTCATTCATTTTACAAGAGTTGTGAAGGAGTACATAATCAACACTTGATCTTGAATTCTGTCCCACCAATGTGAAGGAACTAAGCGTGAAAACACAAGTTTATACCATTGAATTCAAAAATTTTCACCTAGTGGTCACATGCATCATGCAAGATTTATTTTTATCTATTTGATTTCACGATAAACAACATATTAAAACTCTTTAATATGTTTTTGGATCTGTATTTGCTATTTAAGATTTTAAAATTAATCGATTAATTTTAGAACCCTAGATTAAATCAAGAACGATTACACTAACCTCTTGATGCATCGCAAATGTCCGCGCTTTGAGATTCGCCTTCAGACACCGCATGTTGTCCCTCTAGCTTGTCCACACCAAGAACACCTATGGCAGCCCTTGAATAGCTTCTAAAGCTTTTTCTATTAATTAGAAAATCAAGTTCTGCTTTTAAGAGATTAAAGATAAACAGACACTAGAAACAATTTCTAGTGTTCTTAATTCAAGAGATTGATGGCTAATCTCTTTGAATTGATAAGAGATGAAGAAGAAGAGATGAAACCCTCAAAGTGGCGTGACAAAGGAGTGTGGCTGCTGGTTGTGTTTTATTTTTCTCATAACAACACTTAAATAGCTAGGTTAACACATTAAACCCTTGCCACATGTCACCCTTTGATTAGCTCTAGGTTTAAGTGACCCAATCACATTGTGCCAAGTGTCAAACCTATATTTAATCTTGATTTTAATCATCTTACATGATTAAAAACATTTGGCAAGCTTATGTGTAATGCCATGTATCACCATCTCATGGTGCCACGTGTCACACCGCAAAATGACCAAAATGCCCTCGTGTCTTAATTTTGAGTTCTTAACCCAAAATAATTATTTTTCTTCTTCTAATTAATTTATATCAAATATAAATTAATTAATTAATCTCTATTAATTAATTTTCATTAATTAAATTCATATTTAAACACTTTAAATATAAATTTAACTTATATTATACATCCAATAATCTAGATTTGGTTTCAAGTCATGCTAGGACTTTGCAATTTAATTGCAAACTAAACCTATTTAATTAATCAATTAAACTCTTTAATTAATTAATTAAATCATATTTAAATAGGTGATAACTTGTGTATGTGTGTGACTTACTAGGCTCATCACTAATTGGCAATGAGACATGATATCAACTCTTAATATCATCGTAACTCTTTCTTACCATAAATGATTTCTCTAAATCATTTTATGAACCTCATAGACCATGGTTAACACTCTAGCATAGCATGCCATGGCCACCCAATTAGTAATAAGGTTTACCTTAAATGAACCTATAATCATATGTTACCATGCACTAGAATCTCTCTCATACAAAATCCCAACTCAAGCCGGAGTCATGGTTTATGTCAAACTCCATTTGCTATGAATATTATGTTCTCTTTAATTCCAGCTCTTGATTAAAAAGATTTTCTCATCGTAAACTCTTTTCAATAAATCTATCTGTCTCCGCCAGAACTTGAAACATCAAGAATAATTAAATGAACATAGGATTTTATCTCTATTTACTTAGATGAACGGATTACATCTTTATCAACACCTACCTCCATATATAACTAGTATGAGCCAACACATGCCCATATACCCATACACAGAATAAGTATGAAACCAGTATCAAACTCAAACTACCTATATACAAGATAACTGTGCTATCTCAGATCTAAAGATTATATGCACTGATATGATTTATGACAAAACATCGACAAGAGTAAACTCCATGTGCTTGTCATAAGTGTCACCGGTTCGCCTACTTATCATTTATAAGTGCCTATCATGTTTGTTATATGGCATGAGACTCACCATTCCATCTTATTTATATGTCTTATAAATAACTTGGGAACAAACATGAATACAATCTTTCCTGATAAGTCATGTCCTTATTATGAAGTATCCTCGATTGTGAACCTATTTATGATACTTTGTGCTAGAAATATTGTCACTCATATTCTTAATAACTTAAGAATAATATTTCTAACAAAATATCAATGGACCTTTCTATTACACATAAATATATTATGTAAACTAAAAGTGGAAATGCCTTTTATTAATAAAAATATGTACAAGATACATACTAAATGATATGCTCTAGGCATACTACTAACAATCTCCCACTAGCACTAGAGCCATTCATTACAATATCTTAGACCCATCTTCTCAAGATGTCGGCCTAACTGAAGTCCGTGACATAGGCTTAGTGAATGGATCACCGGATTTTCACCGATGTTATTTTCTCGCATGGCTATATCGCCTTGCCCAACTATATCTCCGATAATGTGGTAGTGCCTTTCTATGTGTTTGGATTTTGGGTGAGACCTTAGTTCCTTAGCTCAGATGATCGCTTCCATTGTTGTCACAAAGGTAGTGGAACCGCCGACTCAATGGAAGGAACTACCGTAAGTTCTGCACGAACTTCTTTATCCAAACAAATTCTTTGCAAAGATCCGATGCAAAGAATATACTCACTTCAGAGTGGAATCGCAATGTGCTCGCTTGGAACTCTTCCAACCGATCGCACTCTCCATTACAAATGAACACATATCCAGAGGTAGACTTTCTATCATCGATATCCGATTGGAAATCGTAATCGTGATAACCATCCAATTGCAAGTCTCCACTTCCATAAATCAAGAATAAATCCTTAGTTCTTCTCAAGTACTTAAGGATATTCTCGATACTATCCAAAGGTTCCAAACTCGATTGGATTGATACCGCTAGTCAAACTAATAAAGATATGCGATATCCGCCTAGTACACAACATTGCATACATTAAACTTCCAATAGCCAAGCATATGGAATCCTCGCCATCTTATCTCTTTCTTCAGTGTCTTGGAGACATCTCTTTAGAAAGATGGATACCATGTCTCACTGTAACAATCCTCTCTTGGAATCAAGCATGTTAAACCTCTTTAACACCTTTTCCAAGTATAGACTTTGGGATAAACCAATTATTCTTTCGCCTATCTCTATAGATGCGAATCCCAAGAATATAGGTTGCCTCCCTAAGTCTTTCATGGAGAATGTATTTGACAACCATACCTTTATAGTCACAACATACCGTGTCATTACCCATCAACAAGATGTCATCCACATATAAGACAAGGAAAGTGATAGCACTGCCACTAACCTTCTTATATACACATGGCTCATCCTCATTTTTGATAAAACCAAAGGATTTAATGGCTTCATCAAAACGGATGTTCCAACTCCTCAAGCTTGTTTCAACCCATAAATGGATCGCTTTAGCTTGCATACCTTGGAACCATCTTGGGATTCAAATCCCTTAGGTTGTTCCATGAAAATGTTTTCTTCAATGTATCCATTGAGAAAAGTCGCTTTGACATCCATCCGCCAAATCTCATAATCATAGTATGCAGCTATTGCTAATAAAATCATAATTGATTTAAGCATAGCAACAGGCGAGAAAGTCTCCTCATAGTCGATTACTTGCCTTTGGCGAAACCCTTTCGCTACTAGCCTTGCCTTATAGGTCTCTACCTTTCCATCGTAACCAATTTTCTTCTTGAAAACCCATTTGTTCCCTATAGGTACAATACCTTCTGTGGGTCAACAAGATCCCAAACTTGATTCTTATACATGGAATCAATCTCAGATTTCATAGCATCAATCCATTTTGAAGAGTTTATATCTGAGATAGCTTCTTCATAGGTCAGTGGATCATCTCCATGATCTACTTCTTCATGAGTAGACAACTCTTGTTCTTCTTCATGAAGAAAACCATATCTCACTGTGGGTGAGATACCCTGTTGTTCTACGAGGAACAAACAGAGATGTTTCATCAACATGTATAGGTTGACTAGATGGATCTATATCCATCTGATCTGTTGGTTGGTCAGAATTCTCCAATTCTAACTCTATTTGCCTTCCTTTGCCTCCTTCTTGAACAAACTGTTGTTCAAGAAATGTGGCATCTCTACTTATCCCAACCTTTTGTGAAGTAGGCAAATAAAAATAATATCCAAAACTATCTTTGATATCCAACAAATCGACCTTTTCCTCGATCCGGTCTCCAATTTATCGTTGTTCACCTTTTGATATAAGTCGACAACCCCAAATCTTAACATGCTTAAGACTTGGTTTTCTTCCATGCCATATCTCATAAGGTGTGGAAGAAACCGATTTTGATGGAATCCTATTCGAATATACAAAGTCGATTCTAATGCAAATCCTCAAAAGGAGATTGGCATATCAGTATAGCTCATCATACTATATCCAATAGGGTACGATTTCTCCTTTCAGATACACCATTCAGCTGTGGTGTTCCTGGAGGAGTCAGCTGAGAAACAATGCCATGCTCTCTCAAGTATTCATCAAATTCAAGATCAAATATTCACCTCCACGATCCGATCAAGAGCTTTAATACTCTTTCCTGCTTGATTTTCTACTTGATTTAAATTCTTTGAACTTTTCAAAAGATTCATGTTTGTATTTCATCAAATACAAATACCCAAACCTTGATTTATCATCAAGAAAGGTAATAAAATAATGAAAGCCCTCTAGCCATTTCTTTAAATGGACCACATACATCACTATGTATTAGCTCCAAAATATTTTCACTCTTAGCCCCGTCCAACAAAGGGTGATCTAGTCATTTTGCCCTCAAGGCAAGATTCACAAGTTGGAGTAGGCTCAGAGCCCAATGAGGATAGAATCCCCATTTTCTCCAATTTTGTAATCCTATCTTCTCGCAACATGACATAACCTTAAGTGCCAAATATATTTTGAACTTGAGTTGGTTTTCACCATGGCATTGCATTCATTTAGATTGCTATACCGCCAAGCTGGAAACACTTTCATCGGCAATGGAAACACTTTCTTATTGGCAATGGAAACACTTTCTCGCTAAGTGGAAACACTTTCCTTTGCCTTCATCACTTTAGTCTTCCTTTTCTGCTTAGCTATTTTCTTAGAAGGACCAGAATCGAGGTTTCTTTTTCTTATTGCCCTTCTTCTTGTTGGACTTTCCAAAGTAAGAAGATGCAACCAAAGCTACCTCTTTTCCTTTATTGCCTGCATATTCTTTTGGGCAATAACCAGATGTTGAGTAAACCAATAAGGTGCATTCCTGTTGAGTCATATGGAAATTTGTCACAAAATTTCCCAAAAGACCTGTGAAGGGATCAAGGATCAAACTGGCTCAGAGTTGGAAATCCATGTTGAAGTCAAGATGTTCCAACCGCCAATCACCGAATCATCTTGTGGACATGATCCCCAACATTCTCGCCCTCGACATCCTCATACTAATAAATGCCTAGATATCTCATACCTAGCATTCTCACTGTGCTCACCATACAACTCTTGTAGGTGAAGGAGGATCTCACTCGCACTGCATGTTCTCATGTTGCTTCAGAACTCATTACTCATGGAAGCAAGCATGTAACACTTAGCTCTCATATCATGCTCCTTCCACTTGTCCAAAGTT
Organism: Hevea brasiliensis; assembly: GCF_030052815.1. NCBI lineage: Eukaryota > Viridiplantae > Streptophyta > Magnoliopsida > Malpighiales > Euphorbiaceae > Hevea > Hevea brasiliensis. The sequence continues at coordinate 73,520,774 of NC_079504.1, forward strand.
TCATGTTCCTCTTGTGTGGCCTCCGGAGGTAAGGGACCAGAACATTTGAATCTAGAACATATCCTATATGTTCAAGGTTCAGACAAGTTTCAAATTTCTTAGCCAATCGCATGCATTAGGTCCTCACAACCTATTGTGATCAAGTATGCTTGCAAGGATATTGATGGTGGTGGTTGTTTTGTGCTCATTTTTATCGTAAAATTAATCGCAGAAAATAACCAGATTAATTAGTAAATGTATCATGTAATTAACCAAAATGATTATGGTCTTTAATCAAATTGGTCCTCCCACTAACTTAGCTAATACTACACTTCCAAAGTAGAAAACGGAAATCCTAGTTGGATGGATTACTCGTGGGTGATTGAAATCTTATAAATCTAATGATCATCCTCAGGTACATCCATTATTGGAATTACAATAAACTATAAGTGAGCAACTCCTTGCCCATCACATCTCATGTGAGGTTCAACTTTACCTAGCCCCTAATGCTCAAAATCTCAGTACATCCATTATTGACTTATCTTGCATTAGTTAAGTTGATCCCATTGAGCCAAGAATTATGCAAATAATTTTAATGTCCTCAGTACATCCAATATTGGCCACTAAACCATTTACATATTTACAACATTCATGCTTAATAATTATTCTTAAGAAAATCTCTTAAATAAATTGCATCTTATGCAAATATTTAAAATTTCTTAAAATAATTGCCCCAATGGAGGGCCTATGTTATAATTACTTTAATTATAGCATTTCCAACTTAATCATTTGTTTGGAAGATTTTATGGTCATTCTATTTACTATTAAGGTCTCACTTTGCACATTATCCATTTAGCATGCATATATCATATAATTGCATACATTCCCATACATCTCATGCATTCATGGATAAGCAGAAATATGGTATGATCATGGATTTCTAAGGATTCAATTCGAGCCACCAAGAATTGAATCAGCATTCCTAGGTGCATTTCATTCATTCATTTTACAAGAGTTGCTGAAGGAGTACATAATCAACACTTGATCTTGAATTCTCCCACTGGTCCCACCAATGCTCTTGACTCTCCTTGAACTTCTTGCAATCCAATATTACATAGTAATCCTCGCATACCAAGGCGAATTTACAAGAACTTAAATAAATGAAATTACAACCCAAAAATAATTACAAACTTAATAATACATGCCCAAAATAAATTAAAATAAATTAATTAATTTACAATCCCAAAGAAACATAAAAGAAATAAATCCAATCACATTGGTCTTTTATAGTCCATGATCATCCATCATGCATATCACTATTTAACAATTAAATAAAACATACATACTTAAATTAAATTGAATATCTCATATTCAACTTAAAATCCAGATTTGAATATGATTCAAATAAATTTAAAATTCAGATTTGAATCTCATTCAAACAAATTAAAAAATTCAGATTTGAATCACATTCAAACAACTTTAAAAATTCAGATTTGAATCACATTCAAACATTTTTTAAAAATCATATCTGAATTTTATTCAATCAATTTTAAAAATCAGATTTAAATATGATTCAAACAACTTTAAAAATTCAGATTTGAATCACATTCAAACAACTTTTAAAATTCAGATTTGAATCACATTCAAACAATTTTTAAAATTCTGATTTGAATCATAATTTAATTGTGTGATAAAAATTCTAATTAAACAATTTAATTAGACATAAAATGGATCTTAGATCATACAACAATTGCACATTCACCATCCATTTACCTTTGCACACCATTGTGATGCATCAACCATGCACACCATGGTGTTCATCATTTGTGCCGCCACTTTGACTTTGCAACCAGCAATAAACTCTTGATCTCATGATCAAACACACAATTAAATCATATAAACATCAATCTAAATGGCAAATATAGTGGCTCTGATACCAATTGAAGGAACGGAAGCGTGAAAACACAAGTTTATACCATTGAATTCAAAAATTTTCACCTAGGGTCACATGCATCATGCAAGATTTATTTTTATCTATTTGATTTCAATGATAAACAATATAGTAACACTCTTGTAATATGTTTTTGGATCTGTATTTGCTATTTCAGATTTTAAAATTAATCAGATTAATTTTAGAACCCTAGAGTAAATCAAGAACGATTACACTAACCTCTTGATGCACCGCAATGTCTCGCGCTTTGAGATTCGCCTTCGTGACACCAGATGTTGTCCTCTAGCTTGTCCACACCAAGAACACCTATGGCAGCCCTTGAATAGCTTCTAAAGCTTTTTCTATTAATTAGAAAATCAAGTTCTGCATTTTAAGAGATTAAAGATGTAAACAGTACACTAGAAACAATTTCTAGTGTTCTTAATTCAAGAGATTGATGGCTAATCTATTTGAATTGATGAGAGATGTAGAAGAAGAGATGAAACCCTCAAAGTGGCGTGACAAAGGAGTGTGGCTGCTGGTTGTGTTTTATTTTTCTCATAACAACACTTAAATAGCTAGGTTAACACATTAAACCCTTGCCACATGTCACCCTTTGATTAGCTCTAGGTTTAAGTGACCCAATCACATTGTGCCAAGTGTCAAACCTATATTTAATCTTGATTTTAATCATCTTACATGATTAAAAAAACATTTGTCAAGCTTATGTGTAATCCCATGTGTCACCATCTCATGGTGCCACGTGTCACACCGCAAAATGACCAAAATGCCTCGTGTCTTAATTTAGAGTTCTCAACCCAAAATAATTATTTTTCTTCTACTAATTAATTTATATCAAATATAAATTAATTAATTAATCTCTATTAATTAATTTTTCATTAATTAAATTCATATTTAAACATTTTAAATATAAATTTAATTTATATTATACATCCAATAATCTAGATTTGGTTTCAAGTCATGCTAGGACTTTGCAATTTAATTGCAAACCAAACCTATTTAATTAATCAATTATAATATTTAATTAATTAATTAAATCATATTTAAATAGGTGATAACTTGTGTATGTGTGTGACTTACTAGGCTCATCACTAATTGGCAATGAGACATGATATCAACTCTTAATATCATCGTAACTCTTTCTTACCATAAATGATTTCTCTAAATCATTTTATGAACCTCATGTACCATGGTTAACACCTAGCATAGCATGCCATGGCCACCCAATTAGTAATAAGGTTTACCTTAAATGAACCTATAATCATATGTTACCATGCACTAGAATCTCTCTCACATAAAATCCCAACTCAAGCCGAGTCATGGT